>NC_066584.1:165123213-165427772 GCF_024323335.1 Lathyrus oleraceus | reverse complement strand
TTGGCATAATGTGCATAGGAAAGGAAGATCCGAGTTTGGTCCGCGCAATTGCGTAGCTTTGGAAGCTTTCACTCTTTGGGTGAAGAAGAGAGCTACGGAATTGAAGATGCCTTATCCTTGTGAAAGACATATGTCTATGGTTGTGGTTGAGCCATTAACTCTCCCTAACCAAGATGTAGAGGAGTTGGAAGACGCACTCACCAAGATGAAGCGAGAAAAGGATATGTGGGAAGAGCGTTTCCATGCTTTGAGCAAAAAGCATGAGGAGTTGCAGCTTGAGTCTAAGGACAAAGATGCGCTTATTGAGCTACTTGAAGACCGAGTGACAAAGAGACAGAGAGAGCCGAAGGTTTCATATTCCTCTAGCATGCCTCAGTCTTCCGTTGCTTGGAAGAAGATTGTTGACCAGCTTGTCCTCGAGAAGACTCAGATGAAAGCTTCTTTTGAGACCGAGATTTGACGCATTCGAAGGAAGTACGCGCCTACGGCCAGATCTTCTGACGTTGTTGTTAGGGGTCCTTAGGATTACTAGTCTCCTTTTCTCTTGTCTTTTTCATTTGGTTTCTGAAATTGTATTCAGTTAATCCTTCCAATTATATAAATAAAAGAGATTTTTATGGTCATATCAAATTGTTGCGATTGTTGTTATATATATATATATATATATATATATATATATATATATATATATATATATATATATATATATATATATATATATATATATATATATATTTGTAAATAATATAGTAAGTTCCTTGAAAATAAAAACAATCAAGCATTGCATTTCATGAATCATTTGCATAAGCAGGTTTCTCTTTCGCCAGATGTCTCATTGGTGTGTCTTCCGCGCTTCAGCCAAGTTGACTCATCGATACAATACCCGCGCCAATCATCTGAAGATTATGGAACATCTTGAGCAAGAAAATAGAGACTTGAAAGAGGAGATCGCTCGCCTGACTGCCATGATGGAGTCAGTTCTAGCTGCACAGAGTCGGTCTTCTCCAACGCCCGCAACTCCTCCTCCTCAGAGAACTGTTATTTTAGAGGCGGCTACCTCTACTGTGCCTGCAACTGCCGCTCATTTCGTACCCAATATGCTTGCCGGATTCCCGTGGGGAATGCCGCCAAACTTTGTGCCTGAAGGCTTTGCACCGACCTTTTCTTCTATGCCAGCATCTAGCCCGATCATGTCTGCGCCACTGCCTGTTGTGCATACCTTGCCTCATGTGGAAGACACCATCTATCATTCCGAGTCGTCTAAGGGCCCGGATGTGTATGAGAAAATGGATAAAATGAAAGATAAATTTCTTGAGCTGCGCAAGGAGTTGAAAACTTTGAGAGGTAAGGACCTATTTGGGAAGAGTGATGTTGAGCTGTGTCTAGTGCCGAATGTGAAGATTACAATAAAGTTCAAAGTGCCTGACTTTGAAAAATACAAAGGGAACACATGTCCACTAATCCACTTGGTGATGTATGCTCGCAAGATGTCTACCCAAACAGACAATGATCAGCTGTTGATCCACTACTTTCAAGATAGTCTGACTGGCGCTGCATTAATATGGTATATGGGGTTGGATAGTGCGAGCATCCTCACTTTCAATGATTTGGGTGAAGCATTTGTAAAGCAGTACAAGTACAACATTGATATGGCTCCAGACCGAGATCAGTTGAGATCACTGTCTCAGAAGGACAAAGAGACATTTAATGAGTATGCTCAGGGGTGGAGAGAACTCGCTGCTCAGATCAACCCTCCTTTAGAGGAAAAGGAAATGACTAAGATTTTTCTGAAGACCCTTAGCTCATTTTATTATGAGCAGATGATCGCCAGTGACCCCAGTGATTTTACCGAAATGGTAAACATGGGGATGAGGCTAGAAGAAGGTGTCCGAGAAGGACGATTGTCTAGAGAGGAGGTATCGTCCAGCAAGAGGTACGACAACAGTTTTGGTAAGAAGAAGGAAGCAGAAACTAATGTAGTTTCGAATGGGAGGAAAAGGAGGCCTCAGATCAAAAGAAGTCAACCACCCCGTCAACATCATCATCAAGCATCTTCAGTAATTCCTGTATTTTCAGCAAATCAATCAGCACCAGTTCAACAACAACAACCACAACAACAAACAAACACCTACAACAACAACAATACCAACAATCATCAGCAAAAAAACTTTGAGAGGAAGAAGGTCTCTTTCGACCTAATTCCTATGACATATGGAGAACTATATCCGTCATTGGTTCTCAAGAACCTGCTACAACCAAGAAATCCTCCTCAAATCCTTGAACCACTTCCATGGTGGTACAAGCTAGAACTCCGGTGTGCTTTTCATCAAGGAGCGCCCGGACATGATATTGAGAATTGTTACCCACTCAAGTATGAAGTTCAGAAGCTGGTAAAAAGTGGAACGGTGTCCTTTGAGGACCGTGCACCCAATGTGAAAGCAAATCCACTACTCGCCCATGGAAATTCGTCTGTTAATATGGTGGACGGTTGTCTTGGGGAGTTCAAAGTATTCGACGCCCGATTCATTAAAAGGTCATTGGTGACAATGCACAAGCATATTTGCTTGGTGAGCGATTGTGAGCATGACCATGATGGTTGTATTATCTGTAGTGTTAACTCTCGAGGTTGTGAGATTGTGAAGAGGGACATCCAGCAGTTGATGGATGAAGGCTTGATCCAGATTGTTCAATCCCGTCACATAGATGATGATGTCAATGTAATAATGCATGTATTTAAGAATCCAGATAGAGTGGTGATTCAGTATGATAACAGCAACAGTAACAGTATCAGCAAGAGATCGGTATCACTGTTGGTTATGCGGTTGGAGGGCCCAGTCCCGTACGCATCTGATAAGGTTGTTCCTTATCAGTAAAATGCAACTATGGTGAAGGATGGTCAAGAGTTTCCATTACCTACGACCAGTTCTGTTGTAAGTATTGTTGTTGTTACCAAGGTGGCCCGCAGTGGTCGAGTGTTTGGGCCGGTGCTCCCAAAATATGTAGAAGATGGTTCAGTTGGTAAGAAAGTAGAAGTGCCTGCAGTAGATACAGTTAGTGATCCAAAGTGTTAGTCTGGTGAATCCAACAATTTGAAGACTAACGATGATGGTGAGGTACTTCGATTGATAAAGAAGAGTGAGTTCAATATGGTGGAACAACTGCTCCAAACCCCCTCAAAAATTTCAGTACTGTCTCTGCTTATGAATTCAGAAGTGCACAGAGAAGCACTGCAAAGAGTTCTTGAGCAAGCTTTCATGGAACATGATGTTACGGTGGATCAGTTTGATCATATTGTAGCTAACATCACTTCCTGCAATAATCTCAGCTTTTGTGATGAGGAACTCCCTGAGGAGGGTAGGAATCATTACTTGGCTTTGCATATCTCCATGAACTACAAAGATGGCGCTTTATCTAATGTACTTGTTGACATCAGATCCTCGTTGAATGTGTTGCCAAAGTCAACATTGTCAAAGCTATCATATCAAGGAGCGCCTATGAGATATAGTGGTGTAATCATCAAAGCTTTTGTCGGTTCACGCAAGACGGTGATTGGTGAAGTGGACCTTCTAGTGAAGATAGGTCCAAGTGACTTCCAGATTACTTTTTAAATAATGGATATCCACCCAGCTTATAGTTGTCTATTGGGAAGGCCATGGATCCACGAGGCCGGAGCTGTTACCTCCATGTTGCATCAGAAGCTCAAATTTGTCAAGAATGGGAAGTTAGTCATGGTTGGCAGGGAGAAGGCGTTGTTGGTTAACCACCTATCATCTTTCTCTTATGTTGAAGCTGAGGATGAGGTTGGAACTCCATTCCAAGCCTTATATATTGCTGTTGAAAAGAGAGTTGGGGCACCTATGTCCTCATTAAAAGATGCAAGGAAGATTGTCGAAGAAGGAATTGTTGATCAGTGGGGACGAGTGGTAGAGGTCTCCGATAACAAGAACAGAACCAGTTTGGGTTTTCAGCAAGGTTCATCAGCTGTTAGATCAGAGGATATGCAACTCAACTTCCGTAGCGGAGGGTTCATTCATGGCAATGAACAACACTTAGCTGCTGTGCTAGAGGACGACAAAGAGGAAGACTGCACCAATTTTGTGACACATGGAAAGGCTTGCAACAATTGGACTGCCGTTGATATTCCTGTTATTATGCATCGATCTAAGTAATTGCTTTTATTTGTTTTAAAAAATCCTTCTCTTATGCCTAAGGGAGAAGTGAACATTGTTTGGGCATTCCAAATTGATCATTAATAAAGTATAATTATATTCATCCACATCTATGATGTTTTGTTTTACTTTTTGCTTTATTCTGAAAATGGTAATCACAAAAAACATAAATAAATAATATAATTACCCATCTGCATAATTATCAAATCATTAAATACAATACAATATAATTATCAAATCATTATGCAGGTTGGCTTCTAACCCCATTAAATACAATGATTCTTCTCCTTCTCCAAATTTTGAATTCCCTATGTTTGAGGCTGAGGAGGAAAGTGATGAAGAAGTGAGTGATGAATTGTCTCGTATTCTTGAGCATGAAGGAAAACCCATTCATCCATTTGAAGAGCAGATTAAGCTAGTCAACTTGGGTTCCGAGGATGATGTGAAGGAGGTCAAGATTGGGTCTCGACTGTGTCCAGATGTTAAGAAGGGGTTGATTGATCTTCTTCGAGAGTATTCAGATGTGTTTGCTTGGTCCTATCAAGACATGTCTGGTTTAGATTCTGAGATTGTGGAGCATAGGTTGCCGTTGAAGCTAGAATGCCCGCCAGTCAAGCAGAAGTTGAGAAGAACGCATCCTGATATGGTAGTGAAAATCAAAGAAGTGCAAAAGCATATTGATGTCAGTTTCCTTGTGACCGCTGAGTATTTGCAATGGGTGGCCAATATTGTGCATGTGCCAAAGAAATATGGAAAGGTCCGCATGTGTGTTGATTATAGAGATTTGAATAAAGCCAGTCTGAAAGATGATTTCCCTCTGTCACACATTGATATGTTGGTAGACAATACTACTAAATTCAAAGTCTTTTTGTTTATGGACGGATTTTCCGGATATAATCAAATCAAGATGGCACCCAAAGATATGGAGAAGACCATATTCATTACACCCTGTGGAACATTCTGTTATAGAGTGATGCCTTTCGGTTTGAAGAATGCTGGTGCAACTTACCAGAGAGCAATGACTACTCTTTTTCATGATATGATGCATAAAGATATTGAAGTCTATGTTGATGACATGATTGAAAAATTAATTAATGAAGAGGAACATGTTGAGCATTTGTTGAAGCTATTCCAGCATTTGAGGAAGTATAAACTCCGCTTGAATCCTAATAAGTGTACTTTTGGTGTTTGTTCTAGTAAGTTGTTAGGCTTTATTATCAGCGAGAATGGTATTGAAGTTGATCCTGCCAAGGTCAAAGCAATACAAGAGATGCATGCGCCCAAAACTGAGAAGCAAGTCAGAGGTTTTGTCGCTCGTTTGAATTATATCTCAAGATTCATTTCGCACATTACTGCCACATTTGCGCCTATATTCAAGCTTTTTTTGGATAGATCAGTCTTGTGATTGGACTGAGGATTGCCAGAAAGGTTTTGACAATATCAAGGAATATTTGCTTGAGCCTCCGATTTTGTCTCCGCCTGTTGAAGGAAGGCCATTGATAATGTATTTAACTGTGCTTGAAGATAGTATGGGTTGTGTTCTTGGTCAGCAAGATGAGACTGGAAAGAAAGAATTTGTAATTTACTACCTCAATAAGAAATTCACCGACTGTGAGACTTGGTATTCTATGCTAGAGAAGACTTGTTGCGCATTAGCTTGGGCTGCTAAGCATCTGCGTTAGTATATGTTGAATCATACCACTTGGTTGATATCCAAAATGGATCCAATCAAGTATATATTTGAGAAGCCTGCTTTAACTGGGAGAATTGCTCGTTGGCAGATGTTGTTATCAGAGTATGATATTGAATACCGATCTCAGAAAGCGATCAAAGGTAGTATCTTGGCTGACCATTTGGCTCACCAACCGATTGAAGACTACCAGTCAGTGCAATATGATTTTCCTGATGAAGAGATCTTATACTTGAAAATAAAAGATTGTTATGAACCATTGCTTGGAGAAGGGCCAGAACCTGGTTCCCGTTGGGGCATGGTATTTGATGGAGCTATTAATCAGTATGGTAATGGCATTGGGGCAGTGATTATTACTCCTCAAGGCACACATTTTCCATTTACAGCTAGATTAACTTTCAAGTGTACAAACAATATGGCAGAATATGAAGCTTGCATTATGGGGCTTGAAGAGGCCATTGATCTCATAATCAAGTATTTGGACGTCTATGGAGATTCAACTTTGGTTGTGAATCAAATCAAAGGTGAATGGGAGACGAATCAACCCGGTTTGATACCATAAAGAGACTATTCAAGGAGGATTTCAACTTTCTTTATAAAGGTTGAGTTTCATCATATCCCTCGAGATGAAAACCGGATGGCAGATGCTCTTGCAACATTGGCGTCAATGATAGTAGTGAAGTATTGGAATGAAGTTCCCAACTTGACTGTGATGCGTCTTGATAGGCCAGCTCATGTGTTTGTTGTTGAAGAGATCAAAGACGAAAAGTCGTGGTATTATGACATCAAGTGTTTCCTCCAAAGTCAGATTTACCCGTCTGGGGCATCTTTGAAATATAAGAAGACTTTGAGAAGATTAGCCGACAAATTCTATTTGAATGGTGATGTTTTGTACAAGAGAAACTTCGATATAGTACTGCTCAGATGCGTGGATAGACACGAAGAAAACCTGTTGATGACTGAAGTCCATGAAGGTTCCTTTGGTACTCATTCCAATGGACATGCGATGGCAAAGAAGATGTTGCGAGCAGGTTACTATTGGCTGACAATGGGATCTGACTGTTGCAAGTTTATGAAGAAATGCCACTAGTGTCAAATATATGCAGATAAGATTCATGTTCCTCTGACACTGTTGAACATCATTTCCTCTCCATGGCCCTTCTCCATGTGGGGAATTTACATAATTGGCATGATTGAGCCCAAAGCTTCGAATGAACATCGTTTCATTTTAGTGGCAATTGACTACTTCACAAAATGGGTCTAAGCGGCATCGTATACGAATGTAACCAAGCAAGTTGTTGTAAAGTTTATCAAGAATCAGGTTATATGTCGTTATGGTGTGCCAAGCAAGATCATTACTGATAATGGATCGAACTTGAACAATAATACGGTGGAAGATATTTGTAAAGACTTCAAGATTGCACATCATAATTCTTCTCCCTACATACCTAAGATGAATGGGGTTGTTGAAGCTGAAAACAAAAACATCAAGAAGATTATTCAGAAGATGGTTGTAACATATAAGGATTGGCATGAGATGCTCCCATCTACTTTGCACGGGTATCGTACATTCATCCGCACTTCAACAGGGGCAACTCCTTTCTCTCTTGTATATGGCATGGAAGCAGTTCTCCTAGTAGAGGTGGAGATCCCCTCATTGTGTGTGCTCATGGAAGCCAAGTTGACTGAGGCTGAATGGTTCCAGACCAGGTATGATCAGTTGAATTTGATAGAAGAGAAGAGATTGATTGCCATGTGTCATGGTCAGTTGTATCAGCAGAGAATGAAGAAAGATTTTGATAAGAAGGTCAGACCTCGTGTGTTCAGAGAAGGTGATCTTGTGCTAAAAAAGATTCTATCTTTCAAACCAGATTCTAGGGGCAAATGGACTCCTAATTATGAAGGCCCATATGTTGTTAAGAGAGCCTTTTTAGGCGGTGCTTTGATCCTTATAACTATGGATGGTGAAGAGTTCACTCGTCATGTGAATGCAGATGCAGTCAAGAAATACTTCGCCTAAAAAGAAAAGAACAACTCGCTAAGTTGAAAACCCGAAAGGGCGACTTAGGCAAAAATGAGCGTCTCGGTGGATTGAAAACCCGAAAGGGAGATCCAAGCAAAAATTAGAGACATAAAATAGAAAAGAATTATCCCGATAAATTGAGTACCCACCTTGGGGTAATTTATGCAAAAGTTAGGGATTATGGCAAGTAACTGCATACTGCTGATCTTCAGTGTTGAAGTCGTTTTGAGCACAATGGTCGATGGTGATTCATGATGCCCAGTAGTAGTCGAGAGTAGAGTAGATATCAAGAGTTGGTAGAAGGATTAGTGATCATTGTATTCAATGTAACCATTTTCCATGAAAATTACCATTTTCAACTTTGTAAAGATCTATGGAGTCTTGTCATTTACACACTACCATTCCAATAAATAAAGTTGAGCTCTTATCCAATTGTTACCACTCTTATTTATTTCAACCAAATAGTTTTCAATTTTATTATGATAATTTTTGAAATTAAAGTTTAAAATCAAAATCATTTTTCTTAAACATATAAAAGCATGAATTTTAAGCAGTCGGTTTCATTTAAAGGAATATCAATAGTGGTTCGAAAGCAGTAATCCCTAAGTGTGGAGCATTATTGGTTCTCCCCAAGAAGTAGGCTCATTTCTCTTTCGTCCCCGGAAGTATAGATGTAGCGCTCAGTAGTTGTTGATTTCCCCGGGCAGTTTTTGTCCACTATTTCCCCAGTGGAGTAGCTAGTTGAGTTGATTGATCGGTCCCCCTGCGGAATTTAGTATGCATTCCCCGACCAATTTTTGGTCTCCAGAAAAGTAATAACAGTGTCCTCATCAGTTCATGTAGGTGCGGCAGAACTTCGGTTTCCCTACCAATCGCTGTCAAATTCGCTCATAGTCAGAGTTTCCTTCTGGTTCCTGAGCAGCTATTTGTGTTTATCCTCTGCATGGTTGTCTCCCATTTGATATGGTGTTGACCTAAAATTCCCCGCAGAGTTGGTAGCAGTTTTCCTCAACAGATCTCCTCCTTCCCCAGATAGGTTTGAGCCTTTGGGATGTTGATCTCTCTTTCCTCCAGCAGTTGTCTCCCTTTTTGTGGATTGACCGAGAATTGTATCGATGATTCAAATCTACTACACCTTTTTATCCTTTGCGATCGTTTTGTCAGCATAATCATCATATATACATATACATATACATATACACTCATATAATCTCATTATTTGCATCATCACATTTGTTGATTCGTTCTTTTGATTCTTATCTGTAAGACCCCAATTTTGTCCCTAATATCCCTCATGGCATCATGACATTGCACTTGCATTGCCTCAAGGATCATAAGCATCTTGGTTCCCTTTGCCTTTGGGTGGGACTTCTTGAGAGTGGTTTGAGATCACCAAGCATACTTGAATTGTATATCATTGCTTTTCTCATTTTTTTGTTTACTAACCAAAAGCACAAAAATATGTCACTAACATCTTTTGTTTGTAGCTTAAGCAATCACCAGGTCAAGAGCTTCAAGGAGATCCTTTGTGCAATGATAAGGTCAAGAGGAGATGGTAGGAAGCATGATAATGGTTCCCAAAGCTCTCATACATCAAATATGCCTCCCTAGCATCTCAATTCATCATTTTGATCAAAGCAAGTCAAAGGGTTTGAGGTTTGTGCCCCAAGGAAACCCTAATTCATCTGTGCACCACAATGCCTTGCTCTTGAAGCAACCTCAGACCATGATCAAATACAATCAAGGGAAGTTATTTAATTCATCATTTCATGCATATTTGAACTTATTTGAGTTTCCTCAATCATCAATTCATCAAGATATGAGTCATGGACTTGAGAAGTTGATCAGTCAATTCATCTGACTATTTTGAAATGCACTAAGACCTAACTTTTTATGTGTTGGTAAAATAGAGATGGTTCCAAAAGAAAAAATATTCTTAAGGACAATATTAACAACTTTAATGTTCATCCAAAGTTGATTTGAAGCTTGGAAGGCCATCTCCCATTCCAATACATTATAGGTCCTTTTGACTGAAACCCTAATTTTGGGTCAACTTCCCAAGGACATAACTCATTCATTTTTTATGATTTTTAGGTGGGATCAAATGAATTGGAAATCTTAAGATGTCTACTTCAAATGTTATGTTGAACAAAACTTCAAAATCTCAAAGGAAATACATGTGATAATGCAAGACATTATAGGTCATTTTGGGCCAAATGCATTAAAAGGCAAAAAAGTCCAACTTCAAGTGCCCATAACTTCTTCATCAAAAATCCAAATGATGAAAACTTTAAGTCCATTTTGACTTAATTTAAGAGATCTACAACTTTGATGTTGGAGATTGTTTCATTTGAGGCTTGCATCATCAAAACAGAAGGGCTTGAACATTGGCCAAATTTAGAAACTTTGCCTTGACATGTTTTGCACATTACACTTTAAACTCAAAATTCACCAATTTCCACACTTCAAATCGATTCTTGCCCAACATAACAACTGTTCCTTACATCAAAACCTTTCCAACCATTACTCACATGATCATGTTTGGACTTGGCAAGTGGTATTTTCGAAGAGGAAAAGCTTTTCGTTCAATTATGCATAACACTTCAAAATCCCATGCACAAGCATTTGCCATTCAAATTACACGTCCATTTCACCTTGGTTTGATTTCAGATTGCATTTGACTTTGGTTTTGGGCCTTGTGCATGATCATGCAAGCCCATGCAAGGATTGTCCAAATTCATGCACACGGCTTTGATCACATTCTCCTTGCCATTTCCTCTATAAATAGAGACCCTATTCCATTCAAAATACACACCTGATTCAACCTGAATTGCTGCAGAAATCAAAACCCAACCTCTCACCAAAGAAGCAATTTCATTTTTCTCAAATTTTTCAGATCCAAAATTCAACTACATCTGGTTGAATCTTTGGATCTAAAGCTTCTAGACCTCCATCATTTAGTTCATTGATCTTCTGTTTTGGCAAAGCAAGTAAGGAATCGAGCTTAAATCTCCAGAATTCAAGTTTATTCACTAGCTGGTATTTTCTTCGAAACTCATCATATATTGATCTATTTGCCTGGCCAAAGTGTTTTCTGAAGTCCTCACTTGAGAGGCAAGCTAGTGGTAGCTTCAATTTTGTTTTTCTTTGATATGCATTTTCCATACCTGAATCTTCCACCTCAGATTTCTCAACCTATAGGAATCTTTAGTGTGATTCAAGGTTACAGGGGTGATGTACATCACCCTAGCTTCATTTTGGTGTAAGGATCGTGCACTTTGGTTGCCTTTTGAATCTCTGCAATTTTGGCCGGAAAACGCATGCTCACCGGAGAAGAAGGTGGCTCCGGTGGCCGTCTCTCTCCAGTTTGAATCTGAGCCATTGGATTGAGTTATCCAGATCTAATCCTGGCCTTTGTTTCTTATGACTTGTTTTAATGTTGCGTGTGATTCACTTGACCAAGGCGTATGGTGGGAGCGCGCCTCTGGAGCGTGTGATCTGCCAGCTCAATTAATGAGCTCAGATCTAACACTCCTCGTTTTTCCTAATTTCTTATTTTTCTGATTTAATTTCTTTAATTCCCTTTTATTTCAAAAATCAATATCTTCTTCATTTTTAATCTAAAAAATATGGGACCAATTGCATTAGTCTCCAAATAAATCCTAGTTTCTATTTCTGATTTTTAATATTTTTTATTTTGTCATTTGATATTTTTTGTGAATTTTCTCTTTTCTGGATTTTTTTTAATTCATTTTAAATAGTTTTTGATATTCAAAAAATACAAAAATATTTTCCTAACCTACTTGAATGATGATGGATCTATGAAAAATATTCTCATCAATTTTTAAATTGATTTGAGATTTATTTGAGATTTTAGTTCAATTAGGTTATTTTTATTCATTTTTAATTGATTAAAAATAGTTTGTGACTTTTAAAAATGCTGAATTTTTTTGTCAAACTTAGTTTGACCTTGTTGAGCTTGGGATAAATTACTTGGACCTTTCAAGGTTGATTTGAAGTGATTTTGAAGTTTGATCTTGCTTTTATTTTTAATTCAAGTTTATTTTAATATTGAAAATGCCAAATATCTTTGCTTATTGTTTGGTCTCCAATCTTCATCTCATTTTTTATTTATCATTGTTTCACTTTGACTTTCAATGTCATTTGGTCAATACATTTGGATTGGTACATCTTATTTCATTTTATGCATTTTGATCTTTCCATTTCCATTATCCATTCTCCATCTCCTTCTTCTTCTTCCTCTTTCTTTTTTATCAATGAGTTGAAGGTTGATAAATTAGCATTGATTAGGGAGACTTAATCTTCCTTGATTCAAATCTAATTCATCTTGATCAATTGATCAAGTGAATGGCATTGCATTAAGGATAGGTTGTTTTCTAAATCATGCAAAAGACTTAAACCAATACAAGATCAATTCTCTTCTTCTAAATCATACAAAAGGTTCACTAATCAAGACTTCTAACTTGTGTTGTTGCCTACATTACTATCGACCGGCCTCAGATAGTTGTGACTTCTACATAAGTCCAATTACGATTGCTTAACATAGCGCTAAATTTGCCTTATGTCACACTAACTACTAACACTAACCATTAACAACTAACATTTACTTTTTGCTCTTTACTTTTATGCAATTTACTATTCTTGCAAATATTATCCATTTGCTTTTCTCTTTTCTCACTTGAGCACATGTTTATGTTAATGTCATTTGCCTTTTGCTCACTTGAGCACATAATTGTGTATATATTATTATGCTTGTGTTTTGTTTTGATTGTTGTGGACCAAATGCAAAGAATTGAGAATTGGACTTAGATTCTAGGACTTTCCTTATGCAAAATTGGAGTAAAAGGACCCTAATGATGAAGATGGATTAAAGGGACCAAATCTCTAAACTCACTCTTGTCCATTCTTGCTTTACTTC
Organism: Lathyrus oleraceus; assembly: GCF_024323335.1. Classification (NCBI taxonomy): domain Eukaryota; kingdom Viridiplantae; phylum Streptophyta; class Magnoliopsida; order Fabales; family Fabaceae; genus Lathyrus; species Lathyrus oleraceus. Next base: position 165,414,951 of record NC_066584.1, on the reverse strand, counting down.
ATGGAACTTTTGATGTGTGTGCTTTTGTGCTAGGGAATTCTATTTGAGCTTAATTGAAGGACCATTGCCATGTTCATCCAAAGTGAAAGACACAAGATACATAGAGGATCTCTTAAGATACTTGTTTGATTGCTTATGCTTTGTGATTGCTTATTCCAAAAGATGGGAGCTACTTGGATCATCAATATGATCTCAAGAGAGGAACTCCATTGTGGTTTTGTTTCTTTATCCTTTCCTTTTTTCTTTACTTAGGACCTAGCCATTCTTCTTCTTCTCTCCACTCTAACCCAAGCCAAAACTCTTTGTGCAAACATTTAACCATTGTTTTCAAACATTAGAAACCTAAGCCTTATGCTTTTGATTTTTCAAACTTTCTTTCCATAACACTTATTTTGAATTGAGTCTTTAAGATAACTTTGACCATTTTTGTATATACTTCTAATTGGTAAATATAACCCATTCAAATGTCTTTTTTTTGTGGTTCCAATGGCCACTTTCTTAATCAAAATCTTTCATAACCTTTAGCTATTAGGTTTGAGTTATCCTTGTGGTAGATGTAATACTCACCTATATCCTTAGTGATGGATAATAAGTCTCCCATGCTTATTATAGGGTTAACCCCTCACTAGCATGTTGAAGCTATCCTCACATGGTGTATTTGTGGTTTGGTTGAGTTTTCTCCCTTTGATAACAAAAGACCTTAAGGCTTTTGGACCAATCAATTCACCAACTCTTTTTTTTGAGATTTTTACCCCGAACTACGAGGTTTTGATCCTAATCTTTTTTAAGATGGTACGTAGGCAATGGGTTTATCCATCCAAACACAAAAATGTAAATAAACTTGTATATTCTTTCCTCATCTCTTCAATCATGTTTGCATAAACAAAATTTTCACAAAACAACAACCTTGCAACAAGTATGAAAAGGGCTCCCTAGGAGTACCTAGGATGTTTTGGGTGCCTAACACCTTCCCATTATATAACCAACCCCCTTACCCAGATCTTTGTTTCTCTTTTACTAGTTTTTGTTATAACTTTTAGGTTTTTGTTCGCTTTCTAACCATTCCTTTGGATAAATAGAAGTGCGGTGGCGACTCGACTTGTATGGTTTATCTTGGATTTAGTCAATATCTCTAATGGTAACGAATACCCCGCTACATTATCCTCTGTTATGGCGGTACTTTATCCCCATACAAATTTGATGCATGTCCTCTTTTCAATTGTAGAGTGTCAGCCCCCCTAAGCAGAAAGACTTTAACCTTTCTCCTTTCCCCACCGAGTTAGTTCCTCGTGGATGATTATTGTTTCAGTTTCCTCCCCAGTTGTTTATCTGGATGGAATCACTCCCCTTGAGTTATATCCTCATTGGGTTGAGTCTTGATTGACCATTTCTTTCTAGATCTTACCTAGATAGATACTTTGGGTCCCCTAAGAGTTTATTACCTAGTAACTGGTGATATTCTTCTTAGTTTCCAGTTTATACCCTTTTTTTCTCCCCGGCGGATTCATTTTTATGTTTCCCCAGGAAGTATATCCTTGATATGTTCACCCCAACCGGTGACGGATATTGTCTTCCCCTATTTTAAGTTTATCCTTGATATGTTCATCCTAACTGATGACGGATACTCTCATCTTTGGTATTCTACCCAGTAAAAAGGTAGTTGTAATCCCTATTTTGTTCCCCAGAGAGTTAATCTTTGATATGTTCATCCTAACCGATGACGGGTTTCCTTCTCTTTGCGGTCTTCTGCCCAGTAACCGATAGTTGTAAATCCTGCTTTTCACTTCCCTTGCAGAGCTTATCCTTGATATGTTCACTTTAACCGATGACGGATATTCTCTTTGGTATTCAATCCAGTAACTGATAGATGTAATTCCTATCTTTTCCTCATAGAGTTTATCCTTGATATGTTCATCCTAATCGGTGACGGATTTTCTCTTTGATGGTATTCTATCCAGCATTTGATAGATGTAATTCCTACTTTTTGTTCAGTTGGTTTATCCTTGATATGTTCATCTTAACCAATGACGGATATCCTCCTTGACATCCATAGGCAAGTCTATCCTTGATATGTTCATCTTAACCGATGACAGATTTTCTTCCCTTCGAGTCTATCCTTGATATGTTCATCTTAACCGATGACGGATATTCTCATCTTTGGTCTTCTGCCCAGTAACTGGTAGTTGTAAATCCTATTTCTGCAGTTTTTCCCCAACAAGGTTATTCTTACCCAGTAACTGGTATTGAATACTCCTTCCTGGCAATTCTCAGCGAGTCATCCTTGATATGTTCATCCTAACCGATGATGGGTTTCCTTCTCTTTGCGGTCTTCTGCCTAGTAACCGGTAGTTGTAAATCCTTCTTTTCACTTCCCTTGCAGAGCTTATCCTTGATATGTTCACTTTAATCGGTGACGAATATTCTTTGGTATTCTATCCAGTAACTGATAGATGTAATTCCTATAATTTCCTCGCAGAGTCTATCCTTGATATGTTCATCCTAACCGGTGAGGGATTTTCTCTTTGATGGTATTCTATCCAGCATTCGATAGATGTGATTCCTACTTTTTGTTCAGTTGGTTTATCCTTGATATGTTCATCTTAACCGATGACGGATATCCTCCTTTACATCCCCAAGCAAGTCTATCCTTGATATGTTCATCTTAACCGATGACGGATTTTCTTCCCTTCGAGTTTATCCTTGATATGTTCATCTTAACCGATGACGGATATTCTCATCTTTGGTCTTTTGCCCAGTAACTGGTAGTTTTAAATCCTATTTCTGCAGTTTTCCCCATCAAGGCTATTCTTACCCAGTAACCGGTATTGAATACTCCTTCATGGCGATTCCCAACGAGTCATCCTTGATATGTTCATCCTAACCGATGACGGGTGTCCTCTCTGTTAGATCTTTATTATCTCCTTACCCAGTAACCGGTAGTGGATAATAAATTTTTGCTCCTCCTGTGTTGAAGTTTATTTCTTCCCCAGTTGAGTTGAGTGCGTATTTCCTTAGTGAAATCGCTTTTCCTGCATGATTCAAGTATGTCAGTTTTATCCTGATCTACTCATTTCCCCTACAGATGTTCTTTTGTCTCCTCGGCTGAGTCTTTCCATTTTTATGGAATTCCTCTAGTCTCTCTAGTGAGTTTTCCATACGGAATGCATTACGCTCATATGGACCCTCGGGCTCTCTGATTTCTTTTCTTTTGTGGCAACATTTCCCCATAGAGAATTTGCTTTTACATTCATGTGCATCATGAGGTCTCTTAGGGACCAAAATTTGTTTCTATATGTTTCTATTTATGCCCATTCTACTGAGTCAATATGAATATTCTAACCTTCGCTTCCTCGGTTAGAATGTCCTTAAATAGGGGCATCTGTAAGACCCCAATTTTGACCCTAAGATCCCTCATGTAATCTCATCATATGCATTAGCATTGGGATCATACCTTGGCATCCTCCTTACCCCTCTTTCATTGGGTTTGTTTTGGGAAAGATCACCAAGCACCATGTGATTGTATCATACTTGTATATTATCATTTCACTAACCAAAAAACCAAAAATATGTCTTTGCATTTGCTTAACTCTTTTATAGAAAGGGCATGATCCCCATTGATCTATTAAGTTCACATCTAGGGTTTAAGACCCTCATGGCTAAGAGAACAATCAAGGATTTATCCATAATGTATCTAAGCATCATGTATGAGTCCCATTGATCTTTACATGTTATTTTTATCAAGATTTCTTCAAGAGTTTGGAGTTGGTTTGCCTTGGTAACCCTAGTTTGTCTTGGTATCTTGAGTAACTTCTTCAACAAGCTTCCTCATCAATATATCAAATTTATCAAGGGACACTTAAACATTTATCATCTTATTCATATATGATCTACCATGAGCCTAAAAAGTCAAGATAATTTCAAGTTAGCAAGTTGGTTGATGGTGGTTGGCCAGATGAATTCATTTGATCAAAACTAGGTCTCCCTAGACCCTATATCCTATAATTTTCATCATATGGAAATGATTCCAAGAGAAAAGTTACTCTAAATGACATTCCAAACAACTTTCTTGTTGAGGTATAGAGCTAATTTTGCTTGGAAAGTCATTTTCTATGTTGAAACATTATAGGTCATTTTGTCTAAACCCTAATTTGAAATTCAACTTCCCAAGGCCATAACTTGCTCAATTTTTATGAGATGAAAGATTTCCAAGTTTCACAATCAAATTCAATATTTCTACTTCAACTTTGATGTTTGGAGTAATATCTAAATCAACTTTTATGAGCATGTGATATGAGGATACATTATAGGTCATTTTGGACCAATACCATTGAACAAGTGATTTTCCTTAACTTCAAAAATGCATAATTCACTCATTCTAAATCCAAATGATGTAAAATTTGTTACCATTTTGAAGGTCTTTGAAATAGATACAACTTTTATTAATACACGTTTCTCATTTGGAGCTCACATAAAGAGTTAAGCAAGGTGGAATAATGAAGTATGTGACTTAACACTTAGAAAAATTTTCAACATGTTGAAATTTCCAAACTTCCACCTCAAAATTCACCATGATAAATGTTCCAAATGGAAATGTGCTCAACATAATAATTGTTCCTCTTGATCTAAGCTTTACAAAGAGTCCTAATTCATTCATTTTGGATAAGGTTTGATAGGGCTGTGCATGGTGTTAACAGACCTGCATTAGTTGGCAAAATCAAATCTTCAAATAATCATATAAACTTGCCTTGTCATTCGAGGTTGATTAAAACCTCAGTACAATTGATTTTGGACTTAATTGCATTGCTTCATGAGCCTGTGCACGCCCATGTAAGCATGAACATGGCATTGCTAAATTTGAACAAATTTTCAAGTGTGCAAATAACACTCAATTTTGCTATAAATAGAGGCCCTATGTGCTCATTTCAAAGGATCCTTGCACGCCAACTTTGCCTCCATATTTGAAACCCTCACATTTGAAAGGAAAGCCTGAGGATTTTCATTTGAAAATTGAGTTTGAATCTCACTGTTTGGAGATTCAAAAACTCCAGGATCCAAAGCTTTGTACCAATCATAAGCCACTTTTGCAAGATATTGGAGCAAGATCAAACACGAGTTGAAGCAAGAGAGATAAAGTTCTGCACAACATTGAAGGTATTTTCTAGATTTTTTCTTCTCTTCGATTCTCACTCAATTCTCTTGGATCTATGGTTGTTTGAAGTCCTATCAATGTAGGCAAGAAGATTGAGTTGCTTTGAGGTCAAATCGAAGCAACTCAGTTGACACACCTCAAAATTCAACTCCACATATCTCTATATATATTTGGAGTTAGTTAAAATTGAGGTGATATTCGTGATCTACGCCATCTTATCTTTCAGATTATATCCTCTTTTTACATTTAAGTCATAGTGATGATTGAACCAGTTCGACCAGGATCATCGAAGAAGATGACCGGCCTTTGGCTCCAGTAGTGATGTGGCACAGTTCAAAACCATTGATTTGGTTTAAAATGTTTTAATCATAAGCGTTGGTTTGGATGACCATTGTTGGGGCGCGCTCACTAAAGACCATCATGGATTGCGCGTTTCAGACCACTTGATCTGCCACCTCAATTAATGAGGGAGATCAAGTGGTTCACATTTTTTTGATTTTTTTATTTTAATTTTTATTCCTTTGATTTTCATTAATTCATATTAATTTTAATATTGATCCAAAAAATATGAGAGTTTCACCAAAAAAATTTAAATAAAATCTTCTTTCATTTTCTGAATTAAAATTATTTTTTGGATCTTCATTAATATTTTTCATGATTTAATTAATTTTATGAATATTTTTAATTGTTTAAAAATACTTTTAAGTTTCCAAAAATTCTAAAAAAAATTCTCCAAGACCCTTTGACCTTGTTTGACCTATGATAAATCTCATGGTCATTTCTTTGGTGTTTTGATGAGATTTTAGGAAGTTGACCAACCATATTTAATTAAATGTATTATTTTTAGTATTTTTAATTGAATAAATGCCAAATAAATTGTGTAAAGCCATTTTGATTGACTTTGTAAGTTTGACTTGTGTTGTTAGGCCTTGGTCAAGGTTGATTTGACTTTGTTAAGTTAAGATCATTGGATTTAGGGGATTGATGGAATGTACATTCCATCTCCCAAAATGAATGAATGATCTTAATTAGGTCAAAGTCCTCATTTGTCCAATTTGAGTTTGATCCATTTCCCCTCCCTCTTCATCTCATTCCCCTTCTTTATGCATTCATGTCATGGACCTATGATATCTCAATATCCTAAGGATAGTTGATTGTAAAATCAACATAAGTATGGATGAGATTAGGCCCCCACTTTTGCATATTCTTTTTATGTGTGGTATGATTCATGAGCATAGTCCATTATATTATGTCTCTAACATGCATTAACACCAAAATTATATTGCCCGATCTCAATAGTTGTGACTTCTACATAAGTCCAATTACGATTACTTAACATAGCGCTAAATTTTTGACACAAAAGGCATAGCATTCTAGTTAGTGAGTTTGTAAGTCTCCCCTATTTCATGGTATTGTGTGGAAACTTGGTCTTTTTTCCTTCCTTTTGAAGATGTCTTGGTTCAAGGATCCATGCTTGTGATAAGTGATAACATGAAATAATATCACATTCTAGGACTCGATTTAATTAAATTATATAATTTTTCACTTCAATTTATTTCATTTTATTCGATACTACTTGGTATTTTGCTTTCTATTTATCTCAGGTAGTTTATTTGAAGCACAAGTGAAAAAGGAAGAAAAGGAGGTGCAAAAAGAAATGAAAAGAAGCAAAAGCCACCAAGCTAAGGCCCAGCCCAAAAGCACAGGCGCTGCACCTGTGACGAGCGCCACACAAGGTGTGACGAGCGTCACGCCCTGCCTACTTGTGTTACGAGCGTAACACATGGTGTGACGGACGTCACACCATTCTCCTATATTTTTGGCTTCAGAAGCGCAACAGAGGCACGTTGAAGCCTATTGTTACGCTTGACTAGTGGAACGTGAGGATTTTTACACGGAAAGCCTTTGGAGACCGTTACAAAAAGTAAGCAATATAAATAATGGCTTTTGGCAAACCCTGCAGCTCTCTCTCTCCGCCGTCTCTCTGCTTCGTTCAATTTTTCTCTTCCAGCCGTGCAAGCATACCATTATTTTTACAGTTTTTACTTTTATTTGCAATTGTTATTTTTCTTTTCCAGCAATTCCTTTAAGCATTTAATTAATTTTTCACACAATAGTTTCTACCCCGGAAACTATTGTGTATCTTTTACCGGATCTAACCTTACGTTAGACCCTAAGTTTTTTTTATTTCTTCACTTTTTATTTTCCTGTCCGATTGAAGAATTCAAGAACAAATCCAACCGGTCTGTGGTGGAGTGTTCAAGACTGCTATTAATTACTCAGGTTCTTTAATTATTGTTTGAATTTTTATATGCCCTTTTATTGTTTATTTATATTATTTGCCTGAGATGGATTTATTTGTGCATTGTTTAGATCCGTTTAGCATGTCTGGCTAATTTATTTAGGTATCGGTATGTAAAGTAAGCGGAATGAAGGAATCGAAACTAAGTTGGTTAAATTACGTTTAAAAATAAAGTCACTCTTTTTATGGTCTCAATTTACAGGTTTAATAACAAAGTTTTTGTACGAGAGTAAAAGACATAAAGAAGTTAAATTCAATAGAACGAGAGTTTGAGTTTTAACTGGACATAGTAAATTGAGCATTAATTCTAAATCAGGGCGAAATCAATTTTTAGAGTTAATTAAATTCTAATCTTTTTCAAAAAGTATTTTTAAAAGTTAAATGTGAGGACGAGAGTTAAGCATTTGAATTTAATTATATAATCTAAGTCAACAGAGCGAGAGTTTGAGACAAGGGTGTTTAAACGATTAGTGTTTTCTTAAAAAGAGTTTCTATAGATTCTGTTGTTTTCAAAAGGTGATTTTGGACTTAACCAATAAGTGACAGCTGCGTTAATATAAAGTCATAGTCTATTCAACAGAGCGAGAGTTTGAGAAAAGACTTTTAATCAATAGTATTTACTGAAAAGATTTATTTAAAAAAACCAAGAAACCAACGAAGATTTGATTCCCTAATTACGACGAACTACATACCGATATCCGCTTTATTGATATTTAATCTAGATCTTATTTTAGTTTTAACTTTTCCCCCGAACAATCAAAGTATCATCCGCCTTAGCTTTACGAAGTAACCTTAGATAACGGTATATCGATTCATAAGTCCCAGTGGGATCGATATCTTTTAAAACTACGCGATAGAATTGTGCACTTGCAGGTTATACCCCAAATTCGACTCATAAAGTCGCGATCAAGTTTTTGGCGCCGTTGCCGGGGACTTTTATTTAGTCGATATCGTAACTCTTCTGTTACGCTGTAGAGACTAAGGCTTATTTTAATTTTTTATTTCTTTCGTTGATTTGTATGCCACACACTTGCTCACAAGGCGAGCCGTTCTACTTACGAATCAACGACATCGAACTATATCTCCGAGTCTTACGACGAATTCGGGAATATCGTGCTGCAAACAATCTCCCTCCTATTGAAATTCCTGATCTCAAAAATCTTCTTCCTTCACCGATACCCGAGATGGCAGAACCAGCTCGTGCTCTTCGAGATTACGCCGCTCCATCGCAAGATGAGCCGCATTCGAGTATTGCTCCGCCCGCAATCGAAGCAAACAACTTCGAACTCAAACCTTCACTGTTGCAAGCAGTGCAACAGAACCAATTCTCTGGAAATCCTACCGAGGATCCAAACCTTCACTTATCCGTATTTGTCCAATACGTTGATACTGTTAAAGCTAATGGTGTCACTTCAGAGGCAATTCGACTTCGTCTCTTTCCTTTCTCGTTAAGAGATAGTGCTAGAAGATGGCTTCAGTCTCTTCCTTCCAACTCAGTCACCACACGGAACGAGTTGAAGAAAGTCTTCCTTGCCCGATATTTTCCGCCGAGCAAAACAGCTATGTTGAGAGCCCAGATAAATGGATTTAAACAGAAAGATAACGAGTCTCTTTTCGAAGCATGGGAAAGATACAAAGACATGATGAGAGTTTGTCCACACCATGGTTTAGAGGACTGGTTAGTGATTCATACCTTCTATAATGGTCTCTTGTACAACACGAGGTTAACAATAGACGCCGCCGCAGGTGGTGCACTTATGAACAAACCTTACGCTGATGCTTATCAACTTATCGAGAGCATGGCCCAAAACCACTATCAGTGGGGAAGCGAAAGAACAATGGTAGAAAAACCTCAGGCGAAAAGTGGCATGTACGAGATAAGTAACCTTGATCATGTTAATGCAAAAGTGGATGCTCTGGTCCAGAAAATTGAAAGTTTAAATGTATCACCTCCAGCCACCATGGTTGCCATAACTCAGAATTGCGAAGTGTGTGGAATCCAAGGTCACACTCCTGCAGATTGTCAACTCCTAACAGGAATCCAAGCAGAGCAAGTAAATTATGCTCAAGGAAATCCCTACTCGCACACCTATAACTCCAACTGGAAGAATCATCCTAATTTTTCATATAAGAGTAATAATGCTTTATACGCACCAGGACAAGCTCCAAATCAAGCCCCAGCTATACCTCCTGGATACCAAAAGTCGATCCCATCTACACCTAACAATAACGTTCCTAGGAAATCCAACTTGGAAATCATGATGGAGAACTTCATAGCTTCTCAACAGCAAACCAATAAAGATTTCTTAAACCAGAATGTACACACTGGCGAACAAATTAAACAACTAGCAAGTAAAGTAGATGCCCTGGCTACCCATAACAAAATGCTGGAAACACAAATATCACAAGTAGCTCAACAACAAGCGCCTACTGCTGCCTCAACTGGTACATTTCCTGGACAGCCCCAACCTAACCCGAGAAGCCATGCTCATGCAATCATACTAAAAAGTGGAACGGAAGTGGAAGGACCGTCTGATCCAAGAACTGAGAACCAAAACTCTAAAAAGTCAACTGAGGAAGAAAATAAACCTAAGGAAAAGGAAGAGAGTAATAAGGAAACCGTAGAAAAGAAAGAACCTTATGTACCTCCACCACCTTATAAACCACCTATCCCTTACCCTCAAAGGCTTATTAAAACCAAAGATGCGGGCCAATTTAAAAAATTTGTTGACCTACTGAAACAATTAAACGTCACAATTCCTTTTACAGAAGCTATTACGCAGATGCCCTCATATGCTAAGTTCTTAAAAGAAATTCTTTCTAATAAAAGGAAACTTGAAGATAGCGATACCGTTACACTCACTGCTGAATGTAGTGCTATAATCCAGAATATGCCTCCTAAACTTAAAGATCCAGGTAGTTTCTCTATACCCTGTCACATAGGAAAATTTGTCATAGATAAAGCCTTATGCGATTTAGGAGCCGGTATTAGTGTTATGCCTTTATCCATATGCAAGAAACTTGAAATGGGAGAATTAAGACCAACTAAAATGTTTGTGCAACTAGCAGATCGTTCCGTTAAATATCCTGTAGGAATTCTTAAAAACGTTCCCGTGCGCATAGGTCAATTCTACATTCCAACCGATTTTATAATTATGGACATTAGAGAAGATGAAGTTACACCCATTATACTGGGAAGACCGTTCTTAGCAACTGTCGGTGCAATCATAGACGTAAAACGAGGACGACTCACTTTCGAAGTAGAAGAAGAGAAAATTGAGTTCATTCTTTCCCAATTTCTGAAAGCACCTGCAATAGAAGACACATGTTACTTCATGGATATCATCGATGAATGCATAAAAGAAAAAGAGTTAGAAAATGACAAATCATCTGACTATCTTGTAGAAGACAAACTTAACCAATGTTTAGCAATAACACCGGACCCTACGCAATGCCTTAAGAAACCAACCTTAGACCTGAAAGCACTTCCCAAAAATCTGAGATATGAATTCCTAGACTTAGAACTTGAACGACCAGTGATAGTTAATGCAGATCTAGGAAAACTCGAAACAGAAAAACTCCTGCATATCTTAAGAAAATATCCAACCGCACTAGGATACAACATCACCGACCTTAAAGGAATAAGTCCTTCTATTTGTATGCACCGCATCATGCTAGAAGAAGACTTTAAAACTTCTAGGGAACAACAGAGGAGACTAAACCCGATCCTAAGTGAGGTAGTGAAGAAGGAAATAACCAAGTTATTAGAGGCAGGTATCATATATCCTATATCTGATAGCAAATGGGTTAGTCCTGTACACGTAGTACCAAAGAAAGGAGGTATAACAGTTATTGAAAATGAAAAAGGAGAAACTATAACTAAACGAATCGAATCGGGATGGAGAATGTGCATTGACTATAGGAAATTAAACAAAGCAACCCGAAAAGATCATTTCCCTTTACCATTCATTGACCAGATGTTAGAACGATTAGCAAAACATTCTCATTTCTGCTATCTAGACGGTTATTCAGGTTTCTTTCAAATACCAATTCATCCTGATGACCAAGAAAAGACAACGTTCACGTGTCCGTTTGGTACCTTCGCTTATCGAGGAATGTCGTTTGACTTGTGCAATGCTCCTGCAACCTTCCAAAGGTGCATGATGGCGATATTCGCCGATTTTCTCGAAAACATCATGGAGGTATTCATGGACGATTTCTCCGTATGCGGACAAAGCTTTGAAGAATGTCTTGAAAACCTAGAAAGAGTTCTAGAACGATGTGTAAAAGTAAACCTAGTACTTAATTGGGAAAAATGTCACTTCATGGTACAAGAAGGAATTGTTTTAGGACACATCATCTCAAATAGAGGAATTGAAGTAGACAAGGCCAAAATAGAGGTAATCGAAAACCTTCAACCTCCGAAAACTGTGAGAGAAGTACGAAGCTTCTTAGGACACGCCGGTTTTTACCGACGATTCATTAAAGACTTCTCTAAAATAACTAAACCTTTAACCGGACTATTGATGAAAGATGCTGAATTCATATTCGACAATAAATGTTTAGAAGCATTTCAAACGCTTAAACAAACATTGATCTCCGCGCCCATAATGCAGACACCAGATTGGAATGAACCATTCGAAATAATGTGTGATGCCAGTGATTACGCTGTGAGTGTTGTTTTAGGACAACGAAAGGATAAAAAGCTTCACGTCATATACTACGCAAGTAGAACTCTAGATGAAGAACAAATGAATTATGCCACAACCGAGAAAGAACTTTTAGCAGTAGTATTTGCGCTAGATAAATTTCGTTCTTACTTGGTCGGAGCCAAAATAATCATTTACACTGACCACGCTGCTATCAAGTACCTCTTAACAAAAAAGGATGCTAAACCTAGACTCCTAAGGTGGATCCTGCTGCTACAAGAGTTCGACATGGAAATCAAAGACAAGAAAGGAACTGAAAACGTAGTAGCAGATCACCTCTCTAGACTCGAAAACCTGGAACCGGAAAGAACATCGATCAACGATGATTTCTCGTACGATAAACTTATAGCTACTTTGGAAGAAAATAAAGCTGATAAACAGGTAGAAACCACCTTAGCTATATCTGTTACACCATGGTACGCTGATCTTGTCAATTATTTAGCTGCCGGAATAGTTCCACCTACTTTATCCTACCAGCAAAAGAAACGATTCTTCTATGACATAAAACAATATTACTGGGACGACCCTTTACTTTTCAAAAGAGGCCCGAATGGTATTTTTCGTCGGTGTATACCTGAAGAAGAGGTAGAAAATATAATCCAACACTGTCACTCCGCTCCTTATGGTGGACATGCAAGTACATCCAAGACCTGCTCGAAAATCCTACAAGCCGGTCATTATTGGCCAAACATATGGAAGGATGTGCATGCGGCTATTAAGAAATGTGATAGATGTCAACGCACAGGAAACATATCTAGACGTGACGAGATGCCACAAAAAGGCATTTTGGAAGTAGAGATTTTCGACGTGTGGGGAATAGACTTCATGGGACCTTTCCCACCTTCTTTCGGTAACAAGTACATACTCGTAGCGGTTGACTACGTATCAAAATGGATTGAAGCTATAGCCTCTCCAACAAACGACACGCGAGTAGTAACTAGACTCTTTAAGAATATAATATTTCCAAGATTTGGGGTCCCGAGAATAGTAGTCAGTGATGGTGGATCGCATTTCATATCTAAGATACTCGAAAAACTACTGTTTAAGTATGGTGTGAGACATAGAGTAGCAACACCTTACCACCCTCAAACCAGTGGGCAAGTGGAAGTGTCTAACAGAGAAATCAAACAAATATTGGAAAAAACAGTCGCCACCTCAAGGAAAGACTGGTCATTGAAATTACCAGAAGCTTTATGGGCATATCGAACCGCTTACAAAACTCCCATAGGGACAACCCCATTTAAGCTTATTTATGGAAAATCTTGCCACCTCCCGGTAGAATTAGAACATAAAGCCTACTGGGCTATTAAAAATCTAAATCTAAACTATAAGGCCGCTGGTGAAAAGCGAATCCTCGATATAAACGAATTGGAGGAACTTCGACAAGACGCTTACGAAAATGCCAGAATCTACAAAGAAAGAACAAAACAATGGCATGACAAGCGCATATCAAGGAAAATCTTCAAACAAGGTGATACAGTCCTGTTATTTAACTCTAGGCTAAAGTTATTCCCGGGAAAACTACGATCTAGATGGTCAGGTCCTTTCCAAATCACCAATGTCTTTCTCAGTGGAGCGGTAGAAATTAAAGGCAAATCACGGGCAACGTCTAAAACATTATCACTATGCAGAAAACAATGAAGATTCACAAGTCTTGCACTTAGACGTAATGCCTCCAGACTTTATAGATTATATTCGATAGTTTTTATGTCGAGCTTGCGACATTAAACAAAGCGCTTAGTGGGAGACAACCCACAAATTTTTATTTTATTTTTATTTCTTCTTTAATTATTCTTTTTCTTTTAAATTCTACTTAGTATTCATTCTTAATTTACTTTAACTTATAAAAAATTTCTTTCTTTCGGCATTTGGCCAAATCCTGACTAAAACTCTTGTTTTTCTTTTCTCTAGCTAACACTAACCTGATGGGACAAATTGATCGTATGGGTATCAAATTCAGAGGGAAAGCTCAGAAACAAAAGTTTGAGGAACTAGCAGAAAGAGAGATTTTTGGGGAAGCTTGACTGAAAATGACGATCCCGAGGAACATGAGTTTCTTTCTGGAAACATACATAACCCGACCTTTCGTTATTTCCATAAGATCCTGGCCCACACCCTTTTCGGGAAGAAGTCAAACAGTACCTCAATTTCACGTGATGAACTCTTCATCATATTTTGTGCTTCCCAGAACCGTCCAGTAAACGGTGCCACTTTTATGTTAGCAAATTTTGACCACCTTATTCAAGATGAACGAGCACCAATTCAAATAGGCGGTTTAATAACCATGATTGGTAATGCTATCGGATTACGTCAACCTATGCTTGACTTAAGCCCTTTCTGTGGCATTGCGACTATGAGTATACCCTTCCTCTTCAACACTATGTTTATAGCAAACCTAGGGCCTGAAGAGTTTGAGCTTATAATTAACAACCAGGTTCTGTGCCTATTCACCTTGCCTAGTCCGAGGACTAGTGTTCATAACCGCAGTAACTGGCTCTACAACCTGAACAGAACACCTTCTCCTGCTAGATCTACTGATTCCATCCAGGACTACGAGATTTGTGACGACCAGATTCCTTATGCTGAATCTGACCCTCAGACACCATCTGGTTATTATGATATTGACCCTCCTCCTCAACCTGTCCCGACCGAAGAGTCGGCAATACCTGATCCTAGACATCATATGCCCGAAGATAATTATAACACCATCATTCAAGCCTTGATGTCAGAACAAGACGCCCTCAGAGAAGAGCTAGCTAGCATGGGACAAGAATTTCTGGGATATATGAACAGTATGACAAATCAGTTCCACGAGTTGCTAAACCGTGTTAACTCCTTTGCTCCTCCGGCTAGAGATCCCGCAAGTGGCTAGAAGTTGTTTTTCTTAGTTACTTAGTTTTAGTTTAAGCTATTCATTAGTTTTTACATTATTTTTAATATTAGTATTTGTTTATCTTTCGCATTTTTGTTTTTGTTTTCCAATGTTACATTATGATTATTTTATGAAGCTATTGATCTATTTTACTTTATTATGACTTATGCAATATCTATCAATAATGCTCCCTACTGTTGCTACCTACATGACTTATTAAAAATATATTTATGCAATATTATGGTAGTAGAATAGCATGCAAGGCAATTTAAAAATATCACAATAGCAAAATAAAATAAAACATATGCATAACAAAATAACAACAATAAAATATAATGGTAAAAACAAAGTACGTTGCCAGAATGACTGTGTGACGAGCGTCACACAATCCATGACGGACGTCACACCAAGTGCTTGTGACGCCCGTAACGCCCCTGTCACGAGCGTGACACCGTCTGGCTATGTGAACGTTACTAACCGTTGGGACACGACCGTTACACCATCCCACCTTTTTACCTTCCCCATTTATTCACATTTACCCACATTTATTTACTTTTCAACCACTCCCTTTCCAACTTCCAAATCCTTTCCTATAAATACCCACCATACCTTTCTTCATACACCACAAACCATTCTATAAAATACATTTCATTTTCTTACCTTCTACTTCTTTCAAACCACTTATCGATATGGCGGGCAACCAAGCTTTCGGAAATATCATCTTCCGATCCGAAGATGATAATTATCAAAGGGAGAAATTCGAGCGTTTCCAACAGCGAGGCGTCCAATCCACCAGGTACCCTGATTTAACTTGTTTACAACAATTAGGATTACTTCAAGGAATAGAATGGATGCTCCGCCTTACTAGTTTAACCTTTTTGTCCACTCACAATCAACCTACCTGTCCATCCCTAACCTTAGAATTTTTAAGTTCCTATTCGTACAACACTCCCACCGGTGAAGACGAGTACTTAACCGGTACCGCAACCTTCCGTTTGTTCAACACCGAGTACTCCCTCTCCCAAAACCAATTCAGTACCATGCTACAGTTCCCCGTAGAAGGTCAAGTCCACCCTAGGATACCTCCGAACTCCCCGTGGCACATACACGCCTTCGACCTCTTTAGGAAAATATCCGGTGTAGAAACCAACAACTGGGATGTGCTCCTTGCTTCCCATATACATAACCCAACCATCCGGTACTTTATCCGCATCGTGCAAAACACAGTTTTTGGAAGACCGAACAACAGCAAAGTAAACGCCAAGGAATTATTCTTCCTCCAATGCGTCTTTGAAAGCGATACTCAGGTAAACGCTGCCTCCTTCCTATTTCATCACATCCGCACCCTATGTGCTAGAGGCCGTCAACCTTTTGTAATAGGTGGATTAATAACCACAATAGCACTTGGCTTAAACCTAGGGGACCGACTCCAAAATTTAGAATCTTTACCTCCCCTATCTATGGATATAAGTTACTATCGGTCCAGCCGTCTAATCAAAAACAGAGTAGGCGGAGGGTATTACCTTATGGTGAACAACCAGGAAGTCCCAAGCGTTGTTCTACCCAACATTGCCCTAACAGATGTCACCAATCCCAACCGCCACATCTATGATATGAATGCTCCCGAAGCCACCGAGCCTACACAAGCAAACCCGCCTTCAGACGAGTTCGCTGAAATGGAGCAGGGTGATCAAGTTCCCGCACAACAATCAGTCCCGCTCAACCTTTCCGATAATGCAGCTGGTCCATCCTCACGACATCGTCGACGAAGAAGGCCAGCAACCAACGACGACATCATGGATGCTATCGATGGTATGCAAGCGCAGAATCTCGAAGTGATGCAGATGATGCGCCAGATGCAACAACAACAGGAAGCGAGGAATGCAATAACCGATCAGCGGTTCGCTCAGTTGCTCAGCAGGTTTGATGATTTGGAAGTACGTCAAAGATCACCAGGTCCAAGAACAAGAGGCGGAAGGCAACATTGACTCTAGTTTCTTCCTCTTTTTTTTTACTCTTTTTGTATTTCTTTTGTTTTCTCTGAAACATTGGGGACAATGTTTCATTTAAGTGTGGGGGGGAAAACCTTGTTCTTTAAACTTCCCCTTTTCAAGTACGTTATCTTTCCTTTCAATGTTATTTCCCTTTCTATTATTTATGAAAAAAAAATACTTATTATAATTATTCTAAATTAAGTCCCTAGTGTGAGAAATTTCTATTATCTATTCCCTCAAATTTTCATGAGCCATAACAAAAATTCAACACACTCAGTAAGTATAAAGGTTGCCTATTTCATCAAACTTGAGAAAAATTAAGACAAAAAAAATTATTACCGCCCCAACACTCTAAACAAACCTCAACATGTTAGATCAGAAAGGTACCTGTTATACACGTCCCTGGACTTTTAACTTTATAGTAACCCCGAGTAGTTTATACAAGAAGTCAGCACCATCTTAATAGCAAACTACGTGGAGGGCCGATGAATATAAGTGAATGATTCCCAAAATAAAAAAAATATATATATATATATATATATATCAGGAAATGCACTAACTAAGTTAGGTGATCCTTACCAGATCATTTAATCTAAAGGTTGCAGATCATACAAAAACATAATACAAAAGATCCATGATGAGTTGGTTCAGCAGGTATCTGGTGCTGAACTTGGTAGGGCGGACTACGGTCCGATCCCCCGCAATTTGCAATGGACCAAATAACGAAGTTATCCGACTAACGTACCAGAGCTTCAAGCTAAAAAGGGGATCAGAATCACTAACCGGTCACTCCACTATGTGCGCGAAACGATAAAGGGCTTAATGTGATTTCGCTAGAATGAAAACGGGTGAAATAAGAGTAAAAGAACTAGGCTAGCTATAATGGCATGACTTGAACTGGTTGCATAAGGTGAGGTTACCTGAGGTTGTAACGGTAGTTGTTGATGTCAAGATTAAACTCAAGTTACTCCTAAACAAAATCTACTTACAACCTAGTACGAATTGATGTGTGTTTTGAAATTTCATCTGGCTAATTTTTTAAACGATTTTTATACTGTATTTTGCTTGAGGACAAGCAAAGGTCTAAGTATGGGGGAGTTTGATAACATGAAATAATATCACATTCTAGGACTCGATTTAATTAAATTATATTATTATTCACTTCAATTTATTTCATTTTATTCGATACTACTTGGTATTTTGCTTTCTATTTATCTCAGGTAGTTTATTTGAAGCACAAGTGAAAAAGGAAGAAAAGGAGGTGCAAAAAGAAATGAAAAGAAGCAAAAGCCACCAAGACAAGGCCCAGCCCAAAAGCACAGGCGCTGCACCTGTGACGAGCGCCACACAAGGTGTGACGAGCGTCACGCCCTGCCTACTTGTGTTATGAGCGTAACACATGGTGTGACGGACGTCACACCATTCTCCTATATTTTTGGCTTCAGAAGCGCAACAGAGGCACGTTGAAGCCTATTGTTACGCTTGACTAGTGGAACGTGAGGATTTTTACACGGAAAGCCTTTGGAGACCGTTACAAAAAGTAAGCAATGAAAATAGTGGCTTTTGGCAAACCCTACAGCTCTCTCTCTCCGCCGTCTCTCTGCTTCGTTCAATTTTTCTCTTCCAGCCGTGCAAGCATACCATTATTTTTACAGTTTTTACTTTTATTTGCAATTGTTATTTTTCTTTTCCAGCAATTCCTTTAAGCATTTAATTAATTTTTCACACAATAGTTTCTACACCGGAAACTATTGTGTATCTTTTACCGGATCTAACCTTACGTTAGACCCTAGGTTTTTTTTATTCCTTCACTTTTTATTTTCCTGTCCGATTGAAGAATTCAAGAACAAATCCAACCGGTCTGTGGTGGAGTGTTCAAGACTACTAGTAATTACTCAGGTTCTTTAATTATTGTTTGAATTTATATATGCCCTTTTATTGTTTATTTATATTATTTGCCTGAGATGGATTTATTTGTGCATTGTTTAGATCTGTTTAGCATGTCTGGCTAATTTATTTAGGTATCGGTATGTAAAGTAAGCGGAATGAAGGAATCGAAACTAAGTTGGTTAAATTACGTTTAAAAATAAAGTCACTCTTTTTATGGTCTCAATTTACAGGTTTAATAACAAAGTTTTTGTACGAGAGTAAAAGACATAAAGAAGTTAAATTCAATAGAACGAGAGTTTGAGTTTTTAACTGGACATAGTAAATTGAGCATTAATTCTAAATCAGGGCGAAAGCAATTTTTAGAGTTAATTAAATTCTAATCTTTTTCAAAAAGTATTTTTAAAAGTTAAATGTGAGGACGAGAGTTAAGCATTTGAATTTAATTATATAATCTAAGTCAACAGAGCGAGAGTTTGAGACGAGGGTGTTTAAACGATTAGTGTTTTCTTAAAAAGAGTTTCTATAGATTCTGTTGTTTTCAAAAGGTGATTTTGGACTTAACCAATAAGTGACAGCTGCGTTAATATAAAGTCATAGTCTATTCAACAGAGCGAGAGTTTGAGAAAAGACTTTTAATCAATAGTATTTACTGAAAAGATTTATTTTAAAAAACCAAGAAACCAACGAAGATTTGATTCCCTAATTACGACGAACTACATACCGATATCCGCTTTATTGATATTTAATCTAGATCTTATTTTAGTTTTAACTTTTCCCCTGAACAATCAAAGTATCATCCGCCTTAGCTTTACGAAGTAACCTTAGATAACGGTATATCGATTCATAAGTCCCTGTGGGATCGATATCTTTTAAAACTACGCGATAGAACTGTGCACTTGCAGGTTGTACCCCAAATTCGACTCATAAAGTCGCGATCAATAAGTGGGTTGAGTGTTCTTCAAAGAATGACTTAAAAAAGCAAAAGCAATACTAACTTCTAACTCATTAACAACTAACATTTAATTTCAAGTCATTTACTTTAAATGCACTTTATTTTTAAACCTTATTCATTTTCCATTATTCATATCATTCTAATTGTTTATGTTAATGTCATTTTCACTTTGTCCACTTGGACCATATTTTGTGATATATTTTGTTTGTGTTTGTTTGTGTGGACTTTGACTACTAATGTACATAATAAGAAAAAAAAACCCTAAAAAACTTCTTGTGTGGACTGTTGGTTTGATCTTAGACAATTGGACTTAGAATTTAGGCAACACTCACTATGCAAAGGACTTGGCCAATGCCAACTTTCATGTAACCAAATGCTTGTAATCTGAAACTTCATCTGATACATCCTTGAAAGATCCATTTGAGTTCATCTACAACATGATCATTGTGAAGCTGTTACTGTGAACTTGTGACTTGTGTATTATGGAATTCATTTGCTACATGGGCAAATTGAAAGAAGATCATGGAGTTGCTAAGCTTGGATGTGGCTATCTTTATTTGATGCCTTGCTCTTCAAGTTGATATTTTATGCATTGTTTGTTGCTTGATTCTAATGTCCAAGGGAATTTGGGTTTCTATATGACATTCTTGTCTATTGGATTGCAGCCCATTGGTCAGATCTTTTCAACTCTTAACTTTTATATTTATGATTAGGATTATTACCTTAATCTCTTCCTCCCTTCTTTAATTTCAAAATCTCTTCCTCCTTTAAAAAAAATCTTTGCTTGTGCTTGTTTTCTAAACTTAGACCATATTGTAAACTAGAAACTTTGGCCTTATGCCATTGCCTTTTCAAGCTTTTTTTCTCAATCAAACTTGTAAATAAACTTAACTAGACTTGACTTAAAATTTTCAAAAGCCAAAAAGAATTAACCCATTCAAACCATTTTTAGGCCTTTGTGCCTTTCAAACTTAAACTTTTTGCTAAAAGCAATGCATCCACTTTGAAATTTATACCACAAACTACGGGGTTTTGATCCCTCATTTTTATGTTGGTACGTAGGCACAACTCTGAAGGTCTTGTCAAACATAAAAATATAATTAATGAATTCTTTTCTCATCCCTCCATTCTATTTCCTTGCAAACATCATTTGTACAAAAACATATATGCACACAAGAAAGGGCTCCCTAGGAGTACCTAGGACACTTTGGGTGCTAACACATTCCCTCTGTGTAACCAACCCCCTTACCTGTAACCTCTGGCATTTTATTAGTTTTGATTTGAAAACTTCTTATTTATGGGTTTTGTTCGTACTTTTCCCTTCTCCCTTGGAAACAATAAAAGTGCGGCGGTGACTCTTGTTATTTGATGTCTTGCTTATCCATAGCTTGATGATCATGAATTTACCGCTACAGGGTTGAATTGCTTCTTCTTTGGGCTTGCCTTGTATGCTGATGGACGATAACCGATTCCAAATCTGCTACGCTTCTCTACCACGTTGATAACTTTACCCCAAACGGAAAATGGGCCTTTCTCTAGAGTCTGCTTGGTGCTTCTGATCTAAGATAGGATGGGAGCAGATGATTGATCATGATTGGCGGTAGTAGAACTGACTTCTTCAAACTCTAAACAATGGAGCGGAATCTCAACAATTCCTTCATTTGTCTCAACATATCTGAATGACGAGAGTTTGCTAACCAACAAGTCTTCTTCTCCAGATACAATTACCAGCTTATCATCAATCAAGAACTTCAACTTTTAGTGCAGCGTAGAGGTGACTGCCCCTGCACCATGAATCCACGGTATACCCAACAAATAACTGTAAGTTGGGTTGATATCCATGACTTGGAAGGTAATGATGAATTGGTGAGGTCCAACACAGATAGGCAGATCTACTTCCCCAATAACCTGTCTTCGGGAACCATCAAAGGCTCGAACAATCACTGCGTTGGTCCTCATCTCGGGCCCTTTAAAATGTAATTGACTTAATGTAGCTTTCGGCAGTACATTAAGCGAAGAACCAGTGTCAACGAGGACTCGAGATAGAAGAGAGTTTGTGCACATGATTGAAATGTGTAGTGCTTTATTATGGGTGTTTCCCTCATGAGGTAGTTCTTCTTCATTAAATCCCAAATACCTATTGGAAGTGATATTTGCAACCACATCGTCAAATTGATCGACTGTGATATCCTGCATCACATGAGCGGTATTCAGAACTTTCAGCAATGCTTTACGGTGAGCCTCAGAACTCAACAGTAAATACAAAATAGATATCTTGGAAGGAGTTTAGTTAAATTGATCGACGATCTTGAAATCACTCTTCTTCATCAATTTGAGGAATTCTTGGCCTTCCTCAAAAGTGATGCTCTTCTTGTGATCTTCAACCCGCTTGTCTTCAACCATCGGCCCTTTTCCCTTGGATACTTCTGATTCCGCAGCTTTATCTGCCATAACATTTGTTGGTGCTGGAACAGTTGTCATATTCGAAATGGGCGGTACAGTTTCCCCTGCCTGCGGAGGAGGAGTAGGAAGGACCTTCTCTTTATGAGGGATAACTGTAGGTGATGGAGACACCCTATTAGTGTCATTTGGAACGAATACACGACCACTGCGAGTCATGCCTCCCGTTCTAATTTGTAAGACCCCAATTTTGTCCCTAAGATCCCTCATGGCATCATATCATTTCATTTGCATTAACCTCAAGGATCATTGAACACCTTGCTTCTCTCCATGTGGGTGGGATCTTTCCTTGAGAGTGATTCTTGATCACCAAGCATTGCTTGCATTTGTATATCATTGCTTTTCTTTTAATCACTAACCAAAAATGTACAAGAATATGTCATCTAACATTTGGCTTGCAGCTTAAGCAGTCAACAGGTCAAGGCAATTCAGGTGGATTCATGGTACAAAGAGCAGATGGTATTTTCTTGAGATATGGATCATGTGACCATCATATGGAGCTTATATGAGCTATAGGTTCATTTTGGAACCAAATCCCCAAGTGGTTGAAGCTCAAGTTCATCAGAACATGTTCAGGTCATCTAAGGGCCAATGCAGTCAACTGAAAAGTCAACTGTGGGTTTTGAATGTGAGAATTGAGTTTCTTCATCCCATTCATGTTCCAACAATGCTTATTCATCATACCAAAGATCAACATTGAAGAATTTGAGGTCAAGTCAAAAGTTTCCAAAAATGGAAAGTGACCTATAATTTCAACTTTCCAAAAATGGAAAGTTTTTTGTTCAACTTCAACTCAATCTTACATCATCAAAGAAGCTTCAAATGAACTTTTGTCCAACATGAAAGTTGAATATCTCTCTCTCCCATTTCCAAAAAGTCTAAGATCATGAGCATCTGATGAATGGTTGAGGAGATATGATCCAATCATTGCCAAGTGTGCATGGAACTTCAAATGGCCATATCTTTTTATCCATAACTCCAAATTTGGTGGTTCTTTTTGCATTTTGCTTCTCATGACATGAGCTTTTCAAAACATTCACCACATTGCATGAAATGTTATCACATGATCATTTGTTATTCCATGCCTTTTTTGGAGGGAAATTACAAATTTCAAAAATGGTGCATCATAGGAACTTTCTACCATTGCCATTGTGTTTAAAAAATGATTTTAAGTGTAATTGATCAAGGAAATGACACTGTTCACGTGGGATTAGTCCATGCACCATGCATTTTTGAAATTTTGCAAAACACCTTATTTTAATTAACCAAGTTAAGTATGGACTAGCAAGGTGATTAAGGAAGCATATAAATACTCTAATCTAACAGAATTTCAGGAGGTTAATCATTTTTTCACCATTTCAAGATCCAAATTCTCTCTCCCTCTAAAATTTTCTCTCAAGCATAATTTAAATTTTCTTCAAATAACATTGCAATTTTATTTCATATTCTTGTTCTCTGGTACTGATATAGTGCAGATCAAGCCTTGGATTGTGGAATTCGTGCAAGAATCAAGTGTAGCAAGTTCATGAAGGTGAAGATGGAGATTCTGATTTAAGCTAGATCTACACTATTTCAAGCTTCAATTTCTTCATCAAACATCATTACAAGTATTCTGGATTGGATTTGGATCATTTGGAGCTTTGGATCGTGCAGTTTCAAGAATCTGCTCTTCAAGAGGTCAAGTTTCGAATCTTATAATTTTGCAATTCATGCACATATTCTTGTAGATCTATTCTTGCTAATGATTCTGGTGAAAAATTCATGAAAAATGATGCATTATTGAGTGAGTTATGTGTGAATAAAGTTTTGTGCACCAATCTTATTTTGTTCAATTCTCTTGGATCATGTGGAATTAGGATTAGATATGAGTTGATCTATGATGTACGTGATGAAAGCTTTAAAATGATGTATAATTTTTGAAATTCTGGAAAAATCTGGAAAAATCTGTTTGAGCTTGCTACTGTTCATCTTCATCTTCGTGAGGAAGATGAAGATCTTCATCCTAGCGACGGCCTAGCGTCCATCTGGTGCGCTAGGGTTTTGCGTGTGAAACGGCATCGTTTCATGTACAGCGCGCGCTTCATTTCAAATAGCCACACGGTTCGATCCCAGTGTGCTTCAATTATTTCAAATTCATTCATATTTTATGATTTCCCTCCAAACTTCCATGCTATGCTTCATTTTCATTTCACATTTTTTCTTCCAACTTCAAAAATCCATAACAAATTGAAAAATGCTCCAAAAAATGCCTGGTTTTTTGCTACTTGTTCCTTAGAATGTCTAGAATTTGATGATGATAAATTCAGAAGTTGTGCATGGCTGGATTTTGAATGGTGTTAGAATATGTGAACATGTGTGCATTTGTGACCTTGCTCCATTCATCTTATCTCGAAATGCTTGATTTTAATCCAATGGACATGAAATTTTGCATGATGATTCTTGACATGTTGATGGATGTTTTAGGCTTGGTTTGGTATTTTTTCCATTTGTCATTTCTGTTTTATACACATGTTTTCATGGTGTGACAATTTGTGTCACACATTTGGTTGATCAACTTGTGCAAATTTATTTACATAATCAAATGACTTCTGTTGATCCTGATTTTTTGTATGATGATCATGTTGGATGTGTTGAATGCTCATGAATTTTTCCAGAATTATTTGAATCATTTCTATTTTGATTTGGAATTTTCATTCTCAATATCCAAATATGAGCTTTGAAATTATCTTTGACTTCTCTTGCACATGAAATGCCTTTGCTTGATGATTTTGATGTGATCCTTTTTAGGACATGTTAATATGTGTTTGAAGTTGCATTGTGTTGAATTTCAGCTCCTGTTTTGAATTTTTTTTCTTCACCTTTGACCCTAGGCTTTGACCTAGTGGTTTGTACTTACATGTGAGCTTTGAATTTCAGCTTCAAGCCTCCAAATTCCATGGTTAATGTTGCTTCATCATTTGAATGTTGATATTTGCTTGTGATTGCTAACATTTGCTATTTTGTAGGTTGATGATAAGTCACTTGAGTTTGCCCTATGGCTTATGTGTTGTACATTGGGATTGTCTGTTTGTTATTGACTGTTGTTTGTTTGTCTGAGTATTGTACTGATTTGTTTAGTTGTTTCCACAGGTACTTAAGTTGCTTTAAGTTCATTAGAACTTTGCTTTGCTTTTGCTTGTGGTTGGCATACCACTTAGGTGTAACCCCTAATCTTCATGTAGTCTGGAAGACCTGTCATGTTACTTTGGCAGGCACCTGTCTGAAGCCCTCCTTAAGAGGCCATGTTTTTGTTTGTTTAATTTTGTGCCAAGCAGGTAAAGTCCTCTTAAGAGGCAATTGGTAGATAAAAGGGATGTGTAATCCATCCCCTGCTATTCAGTTGTGTTATTCACTTTTCTCACACCATGTGTTGATGCACTTTGAATAAAAAAACCAAAATCTTGTCCATAGAGTCAGTCATTTGTGGAGAAGAGTTCCTTCATTCTGAACTCCCACACTTTCTATTGATTAAAGCTCTCCCAGACCAGGGATAAGAGCTATGAGGCATAACCCTCATCTCCATTTCATCTGCTTCACCCTAACTCTCAATGTTAGGGTTAAGAGCTCAAAACACCCATTTCCAGTTGGCTTGTTTGTCGAGGTTGATGTGACCCCTTGACTAAAGCCTAACCTTGCTTGAGCCTATTGATTGTGTATAGTGTGTGATAACTGACTGCTTGTTTGCTTATTTGTCTATTTGTGCATAATTGTTGGTGTGTGCCTATGTGCATTGTTCTCATCTTTGAGCATTAATTGTACATCATTTCATGATCATTGTTCATACTTTGTGACATCTTGTTTTGTCCATTGAGGAGTCAATTGTAAGTCCATTTATTGGCAGTTGTTTCCTGTGATCTGGTAGGAGTTGGGACTAAGACCATTGATTGGCATTCCATTTCCTAGGAGTCGAGTGTAAGACCATTTATTGGCAACTTGTTTCCTCTTGCTTATTGCATTTGTTTTCTTTACTTTGTGAGACTAGTATAAGTCCATAGATTGGCATCTGGTATCCATCTTGGTTTTGTGAGATTGGTGTAAGTCCATAGATTGGCATCTGGTATCCATCTTTGTTTTGTGAGTCTAGTGTAAGTCCATTGATTGGCATCTGGTTTCCATTTATGTTGGCTTTGCCTGATATATTGTTTATCTCTTACCTGCTTGTTGCCTTTTCCAAAGGAATCACTTGGATCATCTACATATGATCTCAAGAGGTGAACACCTAAGAAGTTTTGCATCCCTTACCCTCCCACCTTTTGTTTCCTTACAACCTCCATTTGCATGTTAACCCAAACCAGAAAACTTTGTGCAAACATTTTCACTTGTTTTCAAAACTAGAAACCTAGGCCTTAAGCCTCTGATTTTCAAACTTCATTTTCACAATACTTCTTCTGAATTGAATCTAATGTCAACTTTGACCATCTTTGTGAATACTTATAATTGGTTAATTTCACTCACTCAATTGCTTTTGTGGCCCTAGTCCACTTCTTAATCAAGTTTTCATGCATTAGCCATATATATGAATTATCTTAGTGGTTGATGTGAATCTCACCTTTTGTCCTTAGTGATCGAACTGTAAGACTTCCATACTGAAAACAGGGTTAACCCCTCTAGTATGTCGAAGCTATTCTCACATGGTGGACTTGTGGTTGTTCAGGTTGAGTTTTCTCCCGTGGATAATGAAAGACCTTAGGGCTCTTGTTTAAAATCAACCCACTCACTTTTTGGAAATCTTTTAGCCGAACTACGGAGTTTTGATCCTTACCTTCCATGGAAAGGTACGTAGGCAACGGGTTCATCCGTTCAAACACAAAAATAATAAAAATTATATATTCTTTTCTCATCCCTTCAATCAATGTTTGCACAAAAATATTTCATAAACAAATAATTTTACAACAATTTGTGAAAAAGGTTCTCTAGAAGTACCTAGGATGCATTGGGTGCCTAACACCTTCCCTTTGCATAATTACCCCCTTACCCAGATCTCTGTACCTTTTTATTAGTTTTCTATGTGTAAAACTTCTTAGGCTTTTGTTCGCTTTTTAGCCATTCCTTTGGATAAATAAAAGTGCGGTGGCGACTCTATCTTTGTATGCTTTGCTTTTGATTTAGTCAATAAATCATAAAGTGACGAATACACCGCTACATAATTATATTGACGATCTTAGTGTCAGGAATGCGAATTTCTTTTCCGCCCACATACGTTGTTGTCTCATAGTTCTAAGGCATTGTCTTGGTATTCTGATACAGAAACGGACTAGGGACACGAAAATGGATTGACTGGACTCTCTTGGGAGGAGCTTCAACCTTCTTCTTCCTATACACAATAGTTATCGGTTTGATTATTACAACCTCTTCTACTGCCTTGGACTTAGATAACTGTATCAGCCCTTGATCCATCAACTCTTGCACACAAACCCTTAACTTGTCACAATTGTCTGGATCACATTCACATACTGCACAATCTACATGTATACCTGCTAGGAACCCAAACAGTTCAAGTCTCTTCAATGCAACTGACAACTGAGTCTTCACATTGTCGACCTACTTTACAGGCTTTGTGGTTTCCTCTTTAATGACGACACTGACTGTGGGACCATCATGATTAGGTAGAGGGTTTGTTGTCACGTTAGGCTTTTCCTCCGAGAAAGACAGAATCTTCTGATTAATCAAGTCTTGTATTTTGTTTTTTAGCGGCCAAAAATCTTTAGTGGAATGCCCTATATCTGGCGTGATAGGCACATGAGGCATTGGGGTTATGCTTAGGATGATAAGGTGGCATAGCTTGAGGGATTTCTTTTGGTACAATAGCCCCCACATGGATCAAATACGGTACCAGGTCAGCATATGGTACTGGGATCTTATCATATTAAGTGCGTATACCATAATTACCTATGTTATTATGCCCTTGACCTTGTCCTCTGTTGTCACGGTTGTATTGTTGATTCTGATTTTTCTGAGTAGGTGCTGGTTGTTGATTGCTATTATGCGGTTGATATTGACATGGCGGTTGTTGATACTGAGCAGCGACGACATACGAATATGGATAATATGGTATAGGGGCCATTGGAAACTGATATTAGGGATGGACACTTGCCGTCACAACACTTGTCTCCCCTTCCTTCTTTTTCGTGAAGCCCTCATGTGACTTCTTCTTCATAGCTTGCGGAGCGGTGGTATCTACGATCTTCCCTGATTTTAGCCCATTCTCTACACGTTCACCGATAGTTACAATATATGCGAAGTTTGTTGAAGAACTCCCAGTCATCTTCTCATAATACAACCCTTGAAGTGTACCCATGAAGATATTAATAAGTTTGTTATCTGACAAAGTCGGTCTGACCTTGGAAGCCATCTCACGCCAACACTGAGCATACTCCTTAAAGGTCTCATTAGATTTTTGCGCCTGATTTTGTAATTGCAGCCTTGTCGGTGCCATATCGAGATTATTCTTGTACTGTTTTAGAAATGCCTCAGATAGATCTCTCCAGGACCTGATCTTGGTGCGTTCTAAACTCATATTCCAAATCTAGGGAAGCTCCAGACAGACTGTCTTGGAAGCAATGGATCAGCAAGTCGTCATTGTCAATGTACGGTGCCATCTTCCTACAATACATCGTAATGTAACTCCGAGGACATCTTAGACCTTTGTACTTCGGTAAGTGTGGAACCTTAAACTTTTGTGGGAACACCACGTTCGGAACCAAGCAAAGATCTTGGGCATCGATGTCGAA
Source organism: Lathyrus oleraceus (assembly GCF_024323335.1). Classification (NCBI taxonomy): domain Eukaryota; kingdom Viridiplantae; phylum Streptophyta; class Magnoliopsida; order Fabales; family Fabaceae; genus Lathyrus; species Lathyrus oleraceus. Next base: position 165,385,853 of record NC_066584.1, on the reverse strand, counting down.
AGCCGAGAAACCTTCAATAGCCCTTATTTTGTCATCTAACAGTTGATAATCCGCCGCCCGGGACGAATCAGCAGTAGGGATAGCGACCTGACTGGCTGGTCGAGAAGTTTCTGGAGCTATTTCCTAAACAAGCACATTTTAAGGAGCAGACAACATCTGCGGTGGATAGGAGAAACCGGGAGGTACTGTTTAAGTCGGATGCACCATGTGAGGGTATTGTCCTCTAGTCTGAGCATTAGGAGCCCGAGGTGCCCCAATTTGCACATACTGGAGTGCAAGATTGTTAGGTGTGTAAGTCAGTATAGGCACAGAAGTTTCCCCAGGGTAACCAGATGGAGAAACTTGAAACTGGTCCGTGTTTGCAGGTTGAGCAGCCTGAGCAGGAACCTGAAAGTGGAGGCGCGAGCCGCAGTATTCATCTTAGCTGTCAGGAGTTTCAGTGGGAACCTGACCTTGATTGTTCTCGGGGTTGGCAGCATCAACGAGAGGAGTATGAACTGTGGATACACCCCAGGGGAAAACAACATTCCTAGCAGCAGTAGGGTTGGCAAGAGTCTGATGAGGGAAGAAGGCACCCTCATTGGCAAAGTGAGTAACAAAGTTTTAGGGCATTCCCCAGGGGTAGGCAACAGCAAGCCTATTCAAATCGGTAGGAACCAACTAACGGTTCCTAGTAGTTGGTACTACATTCTCCGTCGGAGTTTTGACGGTAGCACCAACAGTAACAGTAGGATTGGTCAGCCCAGCAACATGAGTGACGTTGGCAGCAACAGGGTTAGTAGAGGTAGAGGCCCTCTGAGTTTGGAGAATTTCCATAATGGTCTCCATGTCGCCCCTGAAGAGGTTCATTTTTCCTTGAACCTGGGCAAGAGATTCGCGGACAACAGCATTATTAGATTCGTAATCAGCCATTATCCTTAATTTGTTTGCACGAGCGAAGTAGTGATGACGAGTCATCGTTTTTACTGTGGAAAGATGGAGATAGTAAGCAATTTGTTTTCTGGTTAGCCATGTGTGACGAATGTATGAATGTTATAGATGCATGTTAGCAAAAAAGAAAAAAATATTTCTAGGGTGCCAGTGTGTCAGTGTGCATATATAGTCATACAATGAGTAGGTATAAGACAACAGAAGTATTTCAACAAAATCTCTTTTATTCATTTGAAGATCAAACAATATAAATTATTACAACTCAAAATCATCTTAGTGAACTAACATGAAGATCAAACTTGATCCTTTCAATAACAACCATACATACTGATACAAAGTGGAAAACGACCCATGGAGTGTTATGAGCGAACATGTCGGCATAAGCCTTCTTCAGTAATCCGGGAAGGTCCTCGAGTGCCTGGTTAGCAAATTCAGCCAGGCGGGCATATCTATCAGTCCAATATTGAGCATCCTTGTTAAGGTTGCTCAATAAGGAATGATTAGGTCCTCTTATAATATCCTGCATAAACGCCTCTTTCTGATCCAAGAGGACCTGCAAGTGACAACTCTGGATTTCCCACTGAGTAGCTTCCTCCTTCAGTTGGTTCCTTTCTTTCAAATTTCGATGTGCCTGACCATTTGGTGCTCGTATCTCTTAAAAACTTTTATCGATGTCACTTTGGAGCTGTGAGAGAGTTACTTCTAGCTTCTTGGCACAAATTCACTCTTCCTTCAACTTCTTCTGGCACTTATCCAATTGGTCTTGTAGAGTCTTGATTTGGATTTGGAAGTCAATCTCTAATATGCATGCTCGGTATTAGGCTTCAGCTAATTACTTTTTCTTGTTTGTAATGGTCTCAAAAGATCCCTTCAAGGCATCTCCCACCTTCCTTCTCTTATTCTGTTCAATCTGAATGTCGGTATCTGCTTTGTTGAACCTTTCTCTCTTCTGACTGAGGTTGGTTTTTAGAGCATCCTTTTTTGAGGTGACCTTTCCTAGATTGGAACGGAGGCCGACATTCTCCTTCTCCAACTTCCTGATGGTCTCTTTAAGGTGATCCACTTCAGAAATAACGGCGACAGGTGGTTTGATAGTCTTGATACACATGGAAGGTTCCCATGGGTATGGCAATTTGATCATCTTGGATGTTAACTTCACCCAATTAGCATACGGTGTTGTTGCGGTACAAAGTTGTTTGCCCATTTCTTTCTTTCCAATACGATGTATCTTGCCCCAGGCTCTGCGCACTTTCTTCATCAGATCTAGATTTTCAACCCCTTCAGCTAAAAGTAGTTCTTCCAATAGGCGGTGCTCAGGCTTCTCCTTGAGTGGATATCCTAACTGATGCAATAAGAGAACAGGGTTATAATTGATCAAACCCCCTTTTATGCTGATGAGCGGAACATTCGGAAACTCCCCACAATGGAAGATCAACTCTACCCTCAAATAATCATGGCTATGCCAGATGACGTCTTCAGCATCTAACGACATCAACCGTTGTGACCATTTCAAAGCACCTACTTTATCAACAAATGACCCTTTCTTCGGTAAGTGGAATATGATCCACTTGTGAAGCAAAGGAGTGCAGCAATTGATAGTTCCACCCTTCTTCATGTTTCACCAATGGAAAGAGAAGAAAACATCAGCTAGTAAGGTAGGAACTGGGCTCTGGGAGATGAAGATGTTGATGGCGGTCTTATCAACGAAACCCTCAACATTCGGGAATAGTACCAGACCATAAATGAGTAGTGCAAAGCTGGCATAAAAGGTGTCCCAACTTCCACTGTTGGCAAACACATTAGCTTTATCGAACAGGATCTTAGACGAAAGGCTCTGAGTGTTACCCTTAATTCGGAGAGTGGACTCGATCAAATCCTTCTTCATGCACAAGGCCTGAGCTATATCGGCAGAATCCGGGAAATTATCTTCAATCATGTAGGGCACTTGGTCCTTAACCGGTAACTATAGCAAGTGAGCAAACTCTTCTAGCGTGGGGGCTAGAAGAAAGTCCTGGAATATGAAGGAATGTAGTGTAGGGTCATAGAACCGTGCAAATATGAATATCAATCATGCGTCTTCTTTAGTGGATAAGACTCCCAACAGGTTACCATAGGCTTTCTTGAAGGCTACTCGGTAATCTTCAACCAGAAACTCGCTGAGCTTCCTCAATTCATCGCTCTTAGAGTCTCTTAATTTATACTGATATATGTTTCTTTTGTCTGTCTTTTCCATAACTGCACTGACAATAGCAACTGACATTGTAGGGCCCTGAAAAATGCAAATGTAACAAGAAAGGTTAACATTATGATGCAATGATGTTATGTGATGCAATGATGGCAAGATGTCACATAATCAGAATTCTGGCATGCTCTAGATAAACTGTATATTCTGTTTGTTGCAAGTTCAGAGGTTCGACGTATATACAAGAACACGGGTATGAAGGGTCTTGGTTTCCTGCAAAAAAAAACCATATTCCCTTCACAGGTATGTATTATTCTTAAAGGGTGGTCCTAAAAGGTCCCTAGAGCCAACAACCCATTTTGAGATACCATTGCCTTAGACGAATGACTCGTCGGACAATGATGCTCCCAAAAGGATCTACTCTAGGTGGGACGTCTCGTGTTAACCATAATCGCGAAATAACTACACGGAGGTCAAATACGTCTCTAGTCACGCTACTATCCCGTGTGTGTACTCAAGCTCGGGTATATAGCTTCTCTCTCACGTGTCATCAACCCGACACAACAACAACATATAAAGATATCCAGAATGTGAGAACATAATAATAAAGCAAATGGTGAACAGGCATAAAGATAAGCACCTAAAACCTAGCGAGAGAACAAACTAAACTAGGCTCGAATCCTTTTAGTGACTAGGAAGTACTCCAAGTAACAAAGCGTCCCCAACAGAGTCGCCAGCTGATGCTAGTGGAAATATACCCAAACGTATCGCACCCTCGAACATACAAAAAAGTTGCCATCGAACTTTATTTATTCCCAAAGGAAAGGGAAAACATCAATAAAACCCAGGGGAAAGAGATATGATGGGTAAGGAAGTCGGTTATGTAAGGGGAATGTATTAGCACCCCAAACATCCATGGTACTCCATGGGATCCGTTTTGATTGTTCTCGCTCGAATGAGTGTGATATCTAAAGATTACTCGCGAAAGAATAGGAAAAGAAAGGAAATAGATAAAGTGTTCGGTGAGGATTGGGGCCCTCATGCCTACGTATCCTCATTGTGCAATGAGGAATTCAGAGCTTCGTAGTTCAAAGAACTAGTGGTAGGAAGTGAAATGAATTGTGATAAAGGTATATGGTCTGAACCAAAGGATTATTTTTGAACTCCAACAAGGGGTGAAATATGAACCCCAAGAGTAAAACTGGTATGAACCAACAAATGAGGGGTCTAAGACATGGTATCACTGTATTGGAATAACCGAAAAAGAATGAATTAGGTGTTTGGGTACAAGTCAAACATCTCTTGGCTCACAAAGGGGTACAAGATGGAGCACAAAGGTATATTGTATTTGGCTCAAAACAAGGGTATATCATATGGATGGATGAATGTAGAATAACGAGTGCATCATGGAGATGAATGGAATGAAGTGACCGAAGTCACAGAATTGAAGAATTTGGTAACAATTGACCGAAGAAGTGTAGTTTGAAATCAGAGGTCAGATATATTGGAAACCATAGGATAGATGGAATTTGTACCATGGAGGAAAGGTTGCACAAACCACAAGTGAGGGGTCTAAGACATGGTATCACTATATGGTTGACCAGAAATAAAGAATTAAATATCTGGGGACAATCCAAACAACTCTAGGTACAAATATGGACTTTTCATTAGGCGTCCTAAAAGGATATATATGGGTATCCAAAGAAAGTGTATCTGATTTCGAAGAAATAGTATGTCACTAGAGTGAACGGTTTATGATCGAATGTAGGTAGTGGATCGTGAAAGATATGAGTTGTGCCCTAAGGTGGAAGGAATAATTAGGAGTATGCTCGCCAAGGATTCACATCCTCGTGCCTACGTATTCTCATCGTGCAATGAGAAAATCAGAGCAATCGTAGTTCAGAACTACGAAAACAAAGAAAGAGATTGAGAGTGATAAAAATTATAACTCGTACCAACAGAATGGTAACAGGGGAATCCATCAAGGCAAATGGCTTTGAATCAAAAAGTAAACAGACAGACCGACAAGTGAGTGGCCTGAGGCATGGTATCACTGTCATGGAAGGACTGGAAGCAAAGAGAATTAAATGTCTGGCAATAAGCCAAACAACTCTTGATACAAAGATGGACATTTCATTAGGTCGTCCTAAAAGAATGAATATGGAACCCAAAAGTAAGTATTGATTGACACAAGGATAAGATATATCACTTGCTAGGGAACAGACAATTCGAGATCAAAGAGAATGGTAACGTCGATTCTGACTTGAGGCTTCAAGCTCCACAGCTTAGAAGAATAAGTCTTATTAAGTGACCAAGGGTCTTTTGGTCACTAAATTATACTGTGGGATTATACAAGTTCAAAGGATTTAATTGATCAAAATTGCTTTTGATCAATTTAAATCATGGGTTTGATTTGATTTAAAAACTAAGTCAATCTTAATCTAAAGGTTAGAAATCAATCAAACTATCCTAAGGGATCAAGTTAATGTTAAGACTTGATTAAAGTTCTATGTTAAATTCTAATCCTAAAGGAGCATGTGATTATATGATTAAAACGCCAAAATCTCCCCTAAAGGGTAAAATGGTCAATACACAAAATATTGATATTAAGAACCAAATACAATTCTAATCAAAATTTAACTATGCCTAAAATGATTAAGTCCTAAAAATGGCTTTTACCTACCTATTAGAATTAACCTAAACTACCTAATTTCTAATTAAAACTAATCTTAAGTTCTAATCGATATTAAAATCTAATAACTAATTAACTCTAATACTAACTCTAATACTATCTAATTATTTCTAATGTTGACTGTAATTCTAAAATAATTTCAATATCCTAATTAAGATCAATTTTAAATTCTAAACTATTTTAATCAATCCTAAGCTAAAATTCTAATTAACCAAATGTTCTAAAATCCTAAAATCCATTTTCTCTAATTAAATCCTAAAACCTATTATTTCTAATAATCCTAACTAAGTTCTAATTCGCTAATCAAGAATTAATAACCTAGTAAACCTTAATTAAATTGATCAAGATCGAAGGTCCTAATTGATTAAACTAAAGCCTTAATCATCTATTAACCAACAAACTAAAAACAAAGCAAATGTAACAAAAGAAAGTGAGCTTGTTCAGTGGTGTGTAGGCCCAAACACGGAGTCGCGCATAGCAAATGGGCGCATAGCCCAATAGCTAAGGTTGAGGATTTTTCAAATTTTTTGGAAATCTCCTTAGGTACAAAAAAAGGGGTCCCTGGGACTGAAGCCCAGCGGATCTGGTCGTGGAACTGAATTGGGGGGGTGCGCGTAGAGCTGTTGGTGAGAAATTGTGGGCCTAAGGCCCAGCCCAAGGCGTCCTAACCTAGTTTTCTCAACATACAGAAAGAAAATTGAAAGGAAAGCCATGAGAAGAAGAGCACAAGATGGGTATGCGATCGTGGACTACGACACGAGATTCGCAGACGAAAGCGAGTCCCCAAAATTCGCACTTGCTGGTGTGTTCATACTCACGGTTGTAATCACACCTCCGACGATTGCACTTCTAAACTCCAAACAACCGCGTCTTCGCTTCACATTCCACTCCGGTTCAAAGTACTCTCAAGTCTGCTTTCAGTATCATCTTCGCTGAATCGGGATGCATCGCCGTGAATCGAGACGAACGTGAGATTCTCCGTGAACGCGATAGGATGCTTCTGTTGGAAATAGACCCTTTTGTGTTTAGGAAAGTGTGTGGGAATATTAGAGGCTTGAATAAGAACTTGGTAGGGAGGAGAATTATTTATGGAAGAGAGAACTTTGTATTTTTGCTTGATTCAAAAGTGTTGGATTACATCTCTATTTATAGTACTCTAAGGATAACTCTAGACACACTAATTCTAGAGAGTTCTCAACTCTAGATATTCAAAGAGTATTCTAGAAAATATTACAATCTTAAGAGATATCTAGATACTCTAAATACTACAAGACTTTTCTAGAAACATTATCCAATATAAACTAAGCCCAAATAACTAAGTCCAAAATCAAATAATAAAATTAGGCCCAAATCAAGTTTAATATTTCAACATCCCCCCTTAAACTTGATTTGTGACTCCAAGCATATTCCTTAACTTCACGAAAGTTTCCAATTTGAGTGGCTTGGTGAAAATGTCGGCAGCTTGATCTCTAGACATCACATACTTCAACTTCACCTTCTTCTTCTCGATGCATTCTCTTATGAAGTGGTAACGAGTGTCGATGTGCTTACTTCTTTCATGAAATACAGGATTCTTTGCCAAAGCAAGTGCTGATTTATTGTCAACACATATTTCGACAGGATCTTCTTGTGGCATTTTTAATTCTTTCAACAAATTCCTTAGCCAAACTGCATGACAAACACATGATATGGTAGCAACATACTCAGCTTCACAAGTTGATAGTGTGACGATAGGTTGCTTCTTTGACATCCAAGTGAAAGCAGTATCTCCCATGAAGAACACAAAACCAGTAGTGCTTTTTCTATCATCCAAGTCTCCACTCCAATCACTATCACTATAGCCAATAATCTCATAATTATTAGAAGAGTAATAGTGCAAGCCAAAATTTGTTGTACCTTTAATGTATCGAAGGATTCTTTTTGCCGCCTTGAAGTGAGTTGTTGTTGGAGCTTCCATGTAGCGACTTACGACTCCTACAGCATAGAGAATATCCGGCCTTGTACTTGTCAAGTAACGCAGACTTCCAACCAAACTTTTGTAAAGAGTTGGATCAACAAACTCTCCATTTTCATGTTTACTCAACTTGTTTCCACATTCCATCGGGGTGCCAATTGGATTGGCATCATCCATCTTGAACTTCTTAAGGACTTCTTTGGCATAACCTTCTTGGGTGATAAAAATTCCTTTGTCTTCTTGCTTTACTTCGATGCCGAGATAATATGCCATGAGCCCCATATCTGTCATCTCAAATTCATTTGACATGTCTTTCTTGAACTCTTCGAACATGCTTAAATTGTTCCCTGTGAAGATCAAGTCATCAACATATAAGCACACAATCAAAATATCTCCACTTTGCGCTTTAATATAGAGTGCATGCTCATATGGACACTTGATGAAGTTCTTGTCTTGAAAGTACTTGTCGATTCAAACATTCCAAGCTCTCGGTGCTTGCTTGATTCCGTACAATGCCTTCTTCAACTTCAAGACTTTTTCTTCTTGCCCTTTTACTTCATAGCCTTGTGGTTGCTCGATATCAACTTCTTCTTCGAGAAAACCATTCAAGAAGGCCGACTTCACATCCATTTGATAGATCTTCCATTCATTTTGGGCTGCCAAAGAAATGATCAGTCTAATAGTTTCAAGACGAGCAACAGGGGCAAATACCTCATCATAGTCAATTCCTTGTCTTTGACTATATCCTTTCGCCACCAATCTTGCTTTGTATCTCTCCACGTCTCCTTTTGCATTCTTCTTCGCCTTGTACACCCATCTTACTCTGATTGCTTTGTGTCCTTGTGGAAGTGTAGTAAGTTCCCATGTATCATTCTTCGTGATTGACTTGATTTCTTCTTCCATGGCGTCTCTCCACTTTACGTTTTCAACTGCTTCTTGATAGCTTAAAGGCTCGCAATTACCCAAAAGGCAAAAAAGGTTAATGTCATTTATGTTTTTGGTTACCTCATAAAGCTATTCAATACTCCTTAGTCGTGGTGTCCTCTCACTTGAGCTTGTCTCATCCAACCTTGGTGTTGGTGAGGCCGGTGGTGTAATATTTTCTTCTATCATTGGTTGCTCCATTTCGTCTTCTTCTTCAAAGTAAGGAAGAAAATCGTACCCGTCTTCTTGAAGACTCCAATCCCAACAATCTTCTTCTTCGAACTCCACGTCACGACTTATGACGATCTTTCCACTATTTGGATTATAGAGCTTGTACCCTTTGGAGCTTGAGTCGTAACCGACGAATACATACTTCTCACTTTTATCATCGAGCTTTGTTCTCCTTTCATCAGGAACGTGAGTATAGGCAATGCTTCCAAACACTTTGAGGTGAGAGATCCCAGGCTTCCTTCCACTCCATGCTTCTTGTGGTGTCTTCTCATGCACGCTTCTTGTTGGGGAACGATTTATCAAATAAACCGCACATGCCACTGCTTCGGCCCAAAACTCTCTCGGCATCTTCTTGCTCTTAAGCATGCTTCGCACCATGTTAAGTATGGTCCGATTCTTTCTCTCCGCTACTCCATTTTGTTGTGGTGATCTTGGCACTGTAAGTGGGCGGCGGATTCCATGGTCTTCACAATATTTTTGGAACTCATTCGAAATGAACTCTCCTCCTCGGTCAGATCTCATGGCCTTAATGGAAAGACCACTTTCTTTCTCCACAAGGGCTTTGAACTTCTTAAAATTTTCAAACACTTCTGACTTCTCCTTCAAGAAATAAACCCATGTTTTTCTAGAATAATCATCAATAAAGAGGAGAAAGTATTTACTCTTACCAAAAGAGTTTGGATTGATTGGTCCACAGACATCAGTGTGTATGAGCTCTAGCGGTTTTGTTGCTCTTGACGTTGATTCCTTTGGAAAGCTTTTCCGGAATTGCTTCCCAATTAGACATCCTTCACATAGTTGGTCTGGGTGGTTTATACTAGGCAAGCCTCTCACCATTTCCTTCTTTGACAAACATTTTAGACTATCGAAGTTGAGATGTCCGAATCGTAGATGCCATAGCCACGAAGAGTCGGTATAGCAAGTCTTGAGACACTTTGCAACATCATTTTGAATGTTCAAGAGGAACATTCTATTATTTGACATAGGCACCTTAGCAATCAAGTTATGTCTACAATCTCTTAAGAAAAGACTATGTTCTTTCAAGTGGATGTCATAGCCTTTCTCTAATAATTGTCCCAAGCTCAAAATATTATTCTTCATGTTAGGAACATAATAGACATTGGATATGAATTGATGACTCCCATTCTTTAAGCGTATAAGAATTTTACCTTTGCCTTTGAACGGTATCTTTGAGTCATCTCCAAATGAGACATTGCCAGTTGTCGCTTCATTGATCTCTACGAACATGCTTCGATCGCCACACATGTGATTGCTTGCGCCGGTGTCGAGGCACCATTTTTTTTCTTTTCTCTTCAACTTGGTTTTGGCACGCGAGCAACAAAGTTTCTTCTTCTCTGTCATTTTCTTCTACAAAGTTAGCTTTCTCCACAACTTTCTTTGAGAGTCTACACTCAGATGCATAGTGACCGATCTTGTTGCAGTTGAAGCACTTGATTTGTGATTTGTCACACCTCGACCATGAATTTCCTCTTCCACGACCTCTTGTTGCTTGTAGATTCCAACTTCTTTCTCCATTGTTAGAGTAGTTGTTGTAACTTCCTCTTCCTTCTCCTCCATGTCCTCGTCCACGCCCACGATCTTGGCCACGACCTCGTCCTCTTTGGCTCTTGTAATTCGCATAATTTGCTTCCTTTATGTTGAGTTGTAGTAGTTGCTCCATAGCCTCCTTTTGTTTAATTTTTCTCTTTTGTTTTTCTTCGTATGCTTGTAAGGAATCCATGAGTTGCTCAATAGTCATGGTCTTTAAATCCTTGTTTTCTTCAATGTTGGTAACAATGAAGTCAAAACTTGGATTTAAAGTGCGAAGTATTTTCTCCATGACTTTTACCTCATCAACATCTTCACCATTTCTTTTAAGTTGATTGACTACGACCAACACTCGAGAAAAATAATCAGAAATTGACTCGGACTCTTCCATAAATAAACGTCCGAAATCACCTCTAAGAGTTTGAAGACGAATCTTTTTCACCTGTTCCACTCCTTTGTTGCAAGTTTGAAGTTTATCCCATGCTTCTTTGGCCGTTGTTGCGTTGGAGATCTTCTCAAATGTATCTTCATCCACCGATTGATAAATGAGGAAGAGAGCTTTCTTGTCTCTCTTTCTTGACTCCCTCAATGTCTCCTTTACACCTTGGCTTAGCGAGGCTTCATCTTGCTCATTGAAGCCTTTCTCAACGATATCCCCCACATCTTGAGCTCCTAGTAGCGCCTTCATCTTGATACTCCAATTATCATAGTTGTTCTTTGTGAGCATCGGCATTTGAAAAGGGAAACCTCCATTCGCCATTTTTTTAGGACCTTGAAGCTCTGATACCACTTTGTTGGAAATAGACCCTTTTGTGTTTAGGAAAGTGTGTGGGAATATTAGAGGCTTGAATAAGAACTTGGTAGGGAGGAGAATTATTTATGGAAGAGAGAACTTTGTATTTTTGCTTGATTCAAAAGTGTTGGATTACATCTGTATTTATAGTACTCTAAGGAGAACTCTAGACACACTAATTCTAGAGAGTTCTCAACTCTAGATATTCAAAGAGTATTCTAGAAAATATTACAATCTTAATAGATATCTAGATACTCTAAATACTACAAGACTTTTCTAGAAACATTATCCAATATAAACTAAGCCCAAATAACTAAGTCCAAAATCAAATAATAAAATTAGGCTCAAATCAAGTTTAATATTTCAATTGCTTCCTCGTGCTTCCCAGTCTTCTCATCTCAAACAACAAGAATTGAAATCGCTCGAATCTTGCGCATCCGGATCTTAAGTTTGTCAATCATCGTTTTTACCAAACCATCGGCATGAGAGGAGGATCGAGCTATGAATTACAGTTGAGTTGAAGAGATATCTTACCGTAATTGCGTGTCGGTGCAGTGGATCTCTGGGAATCAGTAGGTACGTTCAAAGCTTCCTCCTCCTTCTTCTACAATCTTCTTGTCTTCTTCCACTTCGATCGTGTGAGGGATGGATGAGAGAGACCAATTTGATAGCAGAGATTGGATTCCAATTTCCGGTGAGCTCTGCGATTCTGATTTCTCTGTTTCTGCTTCCAAAAAACTGACCTGTGATTGAAGGTGAATGAGTGATTTATAGAGTGAAGGTGTAACTGATTAGGGCATTGGAGTTCGGGTAGACGGTTACAAACCCGGGCATCGTTATCCAAATTTTTGTTAAAACTTTGATTAGAATCTGTTGGAACTAAATGGACGTGAATCAGAAGAAGTGGTGAAGGTTCATCTGTTAGTTACGTTAGTTGTTACCGAAGAGTTATTTTGGAGGAACCTTTTCTGTTGATATTAAGTTAGTTTGTTATAGCATTGTTACTGTTAATTTGTTTTTCGTCAAATTGGTGTCGGCTTTAACAGGGTGAGTTATTTGCAGGGTTAATGCCGTGAAGGTTCGGAGGTTGCTTCTTTATGCGTTTCCGTTGTTCGCCGATGTCGCGGCTCTAATCATGGTGTACTGCGTTTCATTTGGCCATGCTAGATTTCTGTGATACGTTTTTTCGTTTCTGTTATCTGCTGCAAAGTAAACTGCCTTAATGCATGCAACTCCATGGCTTGTATTGCTGCCAACCTTTTTCTTTTTGTCTCAAGTGATGCAGATATCTGGATTAGTTGTATTGGCATGTGGTTTAGGATATCTAGGTTTGTCCAGTGGATATGGATATTTGGATCAATTGGTATGTGACTTAGTTGTATTGACATGGTTTAAAATCCCAATGATAGAATCAAATACCTAAAATTCTATTGGAATTACAAATTTAAAAAAAAAACAAAATTCAAATGAAACCAAATAAAATAATTGCCAAGATTTAATCGAAATTAAAAATCAATTAAGACCAATTTCTATATTCGAACCAATAAAAATAAATCTCAAGATTCAAATAAGATCAATTTCAGAAATCAATTGAAATTAATTAAAGTCAATTCCAAAATTTAATTGAAATTAAAATCAATTAAGATCAATTACTAAATTCAAACCAATACAAATAAATTTCAAGGTTCAATCATTCCAAATCTATTTGTAATTAGAATCATTCACCTGTAGTAGGGTCAATTTAAAAAACATAACACCATGATGGTCATGACAACAACATGCGGTGGATTATGGATATTGGCCGACTTTGGTCAACTATTTGACCAAAAAGTCGACAAACGATCAAAACGGAAAGTAGGTCTCTAACCAGGGTTTTAGAAGTCAATATAAGGCTCACCGAAAAAATCAAATAGGGTTTTACATCCCCTGCCGCTAGATGAATACCCGAGCTGAGGTTTCATCCAGTCCATGGTCCTGGTTTCACAAGTCAATACATATGCATGGAGTATGAAGATATGCATGATTATTCTCCTAGTTAAGGATTGAATGAAAAGATGAATTTGGGAGAGCAAATTTTGGGGTACAACAATTAGCATTTTCTATATCAGTGTTAGTTAAAAATATGGTATTAATTTTGCCATGAATTGAAATTCATCTGTGTTAAACTCCGTAGGTACATGTTAGAATATTGAGAGTTGGCTTGAAATTTAACTCATTTTTGTGAAGGATCTCAGCATTTGTTCTGGTAGGTGCTCATCCCCCATCCTGGATAACATGGTCGCTTCTTCAGGCTTGTGTAAGTGGTGTTTGAGACCTACAAATCCATGGTCCTGCACTATTAGTCGTGATCCGAATCGACATTCCCAGCTAGGGAGAGGATGTGCGCCTCTATACTTTGAAGAAAGGGGTTAAAAGATAATAATAGAGTCATCCCTTTGGAAAGACATAACAATTAAATGTATTAATTGAACCTATTTATGAAATTGTTAATTTGAAATTTATCTTGAATGCTAAATTGGAAATAGCCTTAAATAATAGTAAGAGTATGATATTTGAATTAATGGTTTTAGGGATTTGCATGATTGGTTTCAGTTTTGTAATGGTTTAAGGTTGAAGGTTAAAAAGTTAATTTGGATTCTTGGATGAACATTGCAATATTTTTGAATTGAATGGGATTATTGAAGGTAAAGATTTGCAGTGAATGTTGAATGGAATTGTGGAAATAGAATAGAATTGTTAATGCTACTGAAGTGTAAGTTAAAAGGTCGTTTGGTTGTTTAAATGGATATTATGATTAAATGGTAAATGGATTTGAATATCTAATCTAAAAATTAAATAATCAATCCAATTAAAATGAAAAAATCAAGTAAAATTAATTTTAAAATCCAAAATCCAATTATAATTAAAATCAATTACAATTAATTTAGAAAAAATCAAATTAATTTAATTAGAATCAATTTGATATTAAAATCAATTTAAAGAATCTAAAATTCATTTGAAATTAATTTCAATTAATTTAAAGCTTGAACCATTTTTAAATTAAGATCAACTTAAAAGTCAATTAAAAATTAAATTGAAATTCTGCAAATGATTTGAAATTAGACTTGATTTGAGATTAATCAATTAGAAATTAAAAATCAAATGAAATCAAATTAAAATCCAAGATCTAATTAAAATCAATTAAAACTTAATTTTGAATTAGAAAAAACAATGAAATCAGAAGCACCATGATCCAAAAGGCATAGATAATGATCGATGTTACTAAAGTCGAGACAAAAATGGACTTAGGAATGAATGGTTGACTAAAGAGTCAAAAGTTGACCAAAGTCAACTAAGAGGCGTGAATTAGGGGTTTCGTGTGTAAAAATGGGCTAGTCACAAATGCACTAAAGACCCGAATCAAAGACCAAAGACTAATGAATGGGTCGGGATTAAACCATGAACTAAATGACAAATCAAGCAAGAAGACATGTAAGTCAAGAGCCTATTCCCCAATGAATTAGGGTTTCATATATACTCAAGGCGGAATGAATACCCCAAAGTCAAGAACTAGGGTTTTGAAACCATATAATGAGCAATCCTCAATTACCAATTTTGAATCTATAGATTGACCAATGTCAGTATGAGTGCATATGAATGAATCATGGATATGTGCAGATGAATCTCAAGTCATATGTCAGACGAAAAGTGAAAAGGGTAGGGAAAGTTTTCGGGTATGACAGTTACCTCTATTTAATCAGCTTAAACCTGAATGGTCGAATTGCGAGAGCTTTTCGGGTATTCGATGTATGAGTGGATTAAATATCGAGGTATCCAAAAATTTGCCTGTTGAGAACGGTCGTATGGGATATAAGGAATGGCAATTTGATTTTTACAGGTTCTTCTATTGGATTGTATTGATGTATTATGGTGATATTTATGGAAAATGATATGCATGTTATATGTATGCTTTATTATTTTATGAAACCTGAGGCCACATATGCTAATCAGAGAGCCCACAAATTCCAAAATATCTTTTCCAACAAGGGGTTTCACAAATAAATCATCAGTTCAAAAACTGGAAATAAAGTCAAACACGGAGGTTTGAAAAAGAAAGGTCATCAACCTTACAGGTTGGGAAAAAGGTTCGTCAATCACGTAGATTGGAAAAGATTCATCAACCACGAAGATTGATAAAAAATTTATCAACCACGAAGGTTGGAAACAAGGTTATCAACCCTAAAGGTCGGAAAAAGATTCAACAACCATGATGGTTGGAAGAAGATTCAACAACCACAAAGGTTGGAAACAAAGATCATCAACCCTAAAGGTCGGAAACAAAGTCTATCATCACCCTAATGGTGGGACAAATATTCAACAACCATGAAGGTTGAAAACAAAGATCGTCAACCCTAAAGATTGGAAAAAGGTTACTAATCCTGAAGATTGAAAAAAAGGTTTGATCGGTCACCATTTCCATTGAATTCCCACCGTTAATCCGACATATTTTCATCACTTTGGTAAGATTTATGTTTGTTTATAGTTGCTTCAGAGTCATTTATCATGTTTTGTTGGTTTGGTATCGCATTGCATTTGATTACAAGTTTATGTCAAAAAGATCTCTTTTACGCTTCGTTTGGTAGTGTTATTGTTACAGGCTATTTCACAAGTTTAAAATCATTAATAGTGAAGTTATGGATATTCAGAAAGGTAAAAATATGAAGAGACAGCAGGTCAACACAGGCACCCGTGTGCTACAACACTTCCCGTGTTGTTGGTCAGGCAAAGCAAAATAGGAGAAGAAAAACAGAGATCAACATGGGCACCCGTGTGGTGACACACGACCGTGTTGTTTAAAACAGTGCATTAACACGGGCACCCGTGTGGAGGAACACGGCCTGTGTTGTTGCCTCTGTAGCTTGATTTGAAGATGCCCATTTTGGAGAGCACACACGGGCACCCGTGTGTACACACACGGCCCGTGTTGTTGGGCGCGGCTTGGAAACCTCAACTTTAGCTTTGTGAACCTATTCTGCTCATTAAGGGTAGTTTGGATATTTTTCTTGGAAGAAATTCATCTAAAGCTATTAGAAGGCTTGGAAGAGAAAAGAGAAAACACTTTTTGACGGACGAAAGAAAACACGACATTGAGAAGATAGCTACTACAGAGGATTCGAAGACAGCGAGATTCAAGGGTTCCGACCATTGAAGATCCAAATCTCCTAGTTCTTTGTAATGTCTAATTTTCATACTATGATTTTGTTTCCTAATATGAGAGGCTAAACCCCCTATGTTAGGGGGGTGGTCCTGATTTGATCGTATGTTATGAATTTGAACAAATGATTTCCTTATTACTATGTTACTTATTTCAATTCAATTGTGTGATGTTATTATGCATTTGTATCGGACAAATACAAATTGATATATGACTATCAATAACAGGATTGTGATTGTTAGGGTTTTCACACAATTAGGTTTATGATTGCATCATCTAGGACTAGTAACTTTTGTAAACCACCGCAAACCTTGATATTTTTTATGATTAAAACCAATGATTAATTGAATGGACATTTGAGTAAGAATTGGTAGTTTAGTAGTTTCTTCCTTAAGGACTTGAGGAAGAACATTCTGAGGTTAGGTAATTGAACGTTTCATGCGTATTAAGGAAATCTTGACTGAATTCTTAACTGGTTAAATCAACCACTCACCCTAGCATGTTTTACCTTGATCACTTATATTTTTACTGTCTTTTGTGCTTATTACTGAAATTCCAAGAAACACAACCAAACCATTATCTTTTTGTTCTGATAGAATCCAAATAAAATAAGTATTTCCTACGCAATCCCTGAGATCGATACTTGGAAATAAAACTCCTTATTACTACATCGGTAAAACTAGTACACTTGCTATTTTTCCGATCAAGTTTTTGGCGCCGTTGCTGGGGATTGCCAAAATACATATTTTAATTTTTATTCTATCGAAATTTTGTTGCTCGCCAACCAAAATTTTATCTGTGACAATCTTGTTAGTCAATTCTAATATTTGTCTAACGTGTGTATGCGAGGTAAGGCCTCAGCGAATTTTTCTTTTGACGCAGATCCCGAAAGAACTCTTCGCGCTAGACTAAGACAAGCTAAACGAGAAAAACTGGAATTAGCAAAAAAAGCAGCGAAGGAAGTTGTTTCAGTGCACTCAGAGAATTCAGATTCAGAAGCAGAAACAACTCCCGAGGTCATGGCTGCAGAACCTCCACCACCAAAAAGACTTCTCGGCGACTATGATGGAAACAACACTGCGGGTGGTCGTATGACAATTGTCAACCAACCGGTTAATGTAGAACAATTTCAGCTGCATCCCAACACAATTAATCAACTCGAAAGGCGGTCCTTTTCTGGAAGAGTGAATGAAGATGCCAACAAGCATCTCCAAAGGTTTTTGACTATGAGCACAACGCTGAAGATGCCTGGACATAACAAAGAAGCAATAAGGCTTCGTATGTCCCCATTCACTTTAGCAGATGAAGCCGAAGAGTGGTTTTATTCCTTAAATGCTGGCAGTATCACTACATGGGAGCAGATGGAAACAACATTCTTGCAGGAATATTTTCCCGCATCTGTGTCACTGAGAAAAAGATACGAGATCCTAAACTTCAAGGAGAAGGAGGGTGAGTCACTAGGAGATGCCTATAAAAGATTCAAGAGAATCCTAGTGGCTTGTCCTACTCACAACATGGATGAAACTGAGCAGATGCAAATGTTTGTTAATGGTCTTCGAATTCAAACAAGACAAATCCTTGATTCAGCAGCTGGTGGCTCAGCTAACTTTGCAACAACCACCGGTATGAAGAAGATAATTGAAGCAATTGCCTCGAATGAGCATTTGGAGTTATATGATAGGGTGTCAAGCAAATCTACAGTTATTGACTTGAAGCTTGAAACAAACAAACAGGTAAAAATTGAAGAAGCAGTTGTTGCAGAGGTGGAGAAAAGGTTGAAGGCATTAAACATAGATGCTCAGAAAGTGGCTCAAGTGCAACAGGCACCAAACGATGTGTATGGCATTTGTAATGGACCACACAATACTGTTCATTGTTTTGCAACACCACAGCAGATAGAAGATATCAAGTTTTTAAAGAAAAACAATCCCTACTCCAACACATACAACCCGGGGTGGAAGAATCATCCCAACTTTGCATGGAAGGATCAAAAAGGGAATGCGCAACAGCAGGTACAAGGTCAATATCAAAACCAATATCAGCAACAGCAACAACAAGCCCCAAAGAAGGCAGATTGGGAGATTGCAATTGAAAAGATGGCAGCTCAAAATGGGCAATTTGAAGAAGAGACTAGAAACAATCAGAAACACACCGCCGCATCCCTAAAGAATCTCGAAGTTCAGCTGGGGCAGATAGCCCAGCAACTGGCAAGTTCTCGAACACCAGGTTCCCTACCAAGTGAAACAGTTCAAAATCCGAGAGGTCAGGAGAATGTTAATACTGTCACGACGACAGAGAAAAAGGCGGCTAAAAAGAAAAAAATTACATCACCAAGCGAGCCGACTAAAGAAGAAACTACCCAAGGAACTAAACCGGTGATTAAGTTGCCCTATCCTCAGAGAATGACAAAGAAGGAACCTAGTGTGTCAGACTTGGAGAAATTCATGACAAGGTTTAAAAGGATTGAGGGTCATATGGCTTTGTTTGAAGCACTTGAAAGGATGGCCATGTACAAGAAATTCGTGGAAGAGGTAATGGCTGAAAAGAAACCAACCACTGAAGAACAGGTATCCGGTAAGGAACAATATAATGCAAACTCCCTGGAGAAGAACATTCCTAACAAACAAAAGGATCCAGGAACCGTCACAGTACCATGCATAATCAAAGAAAGAACCTTCAAAAAGGTACTAATAGATTCGGGAGCTAGTGTGAATCTGATGCCATTATCGGTCTATCACAGGTTGGGTATTAAAAATATCAGTGATATAAAGACCAATCTGAAGTTTGCAGATCACTCAAGAAAAGATGCATATGGTATAGCTGAAGATGTGCTGGTAACAATAGCGGACTTGACTTTCCCAGTCGATTTTGTAATCCTAGACATACCTGAAGGCAATGAGGCACCCATCATTCTGGGTCGACCTTTCATGAAGACGAGTCGATGCAAGCTCGACATGGATGAGTGCACGTTAACCTTGAAAGTTCACAACAAGGAAATAACATTGAAAGCTATTGAAGACCAGGAGATGGAGGAAGATACAGAATCTCAGTATCAAGTAGGCTTAATCAGGACATTGAATACTATCAAAGTCTCACCACTGCCATTAGCCACCCTAAACGGAAAGATTCCTAACACCGAAAGGAAAGTTAAAAAGGAATCATGGCACAAAGGAGTCCACACTGACAAAAGAGACAACGTCTGAGTTGTAGACAAGAGGTGCAACAAGGTTTTAAACCTGAAATACCCCCCATGATAAGGGAAATAAACCGTCGAGCCAAGCGACGTTAAACGAAACGCTTCGTGGGAGGCAACCCACGTGTTTGATTTCTAATTTATTTCGTTTTTCTTTTTCTTTGTGTGTGCTAAAATTTTGTTGTAGGGGAAGAGGAGAATTAGAAGGGAAAAGTCACAAACACCTCAAAATGGAAGGAAACCACACAAGTGCAATAAAACAACAGTAGCCGCTGTGAGTCCCCTTTGTATCTGGATTTAAACATTGAGGTCAATGTTTAGTTCAGGTGTGGGGGGTTTTCCCTTCATGTTTTTTCATGTTTTATTTTGTTTTCATTTTGTTCATGTTTTCCTTCATCGTTTTTCCTTATGTTGTCGCAGTATTGTGTTTTTACTGTTTACCTGTGTGTACAGAGTGATGAGAAATGGTTGGACGAATCCGGGATCAATGGTAGTGGATGAATGACACCCCTCAAACTTAGGCTGATAAGGCACCCCGGAAGTTGATGCAACCTTGAGAAAATAAAGTCGGACACAATTTGGGGACACCGGACCAAGAGAGCGGTATGGAAAAACCAAGTCAGAAAAGAACCACATAACACGAGGAGGCTTCAGAGCTTGCAAAGCTAACCAACATGGTGAGATCACAAAAAGCCAAACACTGAATATCAGCATGAGAGTTCATCCAGGTATGACTCTATCACTTTGATTTTGCGTATGTCCTTTTGACACGTCACAGCATGACAACACACACTGAGGCAAGTTGTTTGTTTAGCCAGGGCCTTTCTAGCCATCCCTATCTGTATGTTTCCCTTCGTGAACCCCGTTGAGCCATAGCCTTTTGTTCATCATAAACCCATGTTAACCACTAATCATTCATTCCTTCCATCACTCGGCATGATTGTTGTGAGTTGCAAGATGTGCATAAAGCTAAGTTTGGGGTAGTAATCTAGAAAGATAGGGCAAGTGCATAATAAGAGATCATACAAAAAGAAAAGAATTGTGTATGTCAAAAAAGAAAAAAAAAGAAAAAAAAGAAAAACAAAAGAAAAAAAATGCACTTGCCGAGACTTAAGACTCTAACACCTATAAAATGCTCGAAAAATTTGAGTAGAAAAAGAGTCAAAAGAGTGAAATTAACCCCTAGAGTATACGTGATGCACGAGAAAAAGAGAAAGAAAAATCACACAACATGACTGCCGAGTTCAAAACCCTTTGTTATCCATTTTTTTGTTTATCCCACCGTACCCAAGCCCCGTTACAACCCAAAAAGACCTCGTAAAGTGTGTGGAATTTGCTGTTGTCGTGACATTAGAATGTATTCAAATTTAAGAGTTTGGTATTGCATACTGTGCTGTGAGTGTACACCTCTAACCATGAGAGATGTTGTGAGTGTGTGAAAAAGCTTGCAGGTGACGAGGCTTCTGATGTGGAAATGTGGCAAACTGCCTGAGTCGGAGAGACCTGAAACTCGATTGGAAAGGAATAACACAAATTGTGAAAGACTAGGTTGCATTGTGGAAAATGAATTCGTGGGTGACCTTTGTTTGGACTCAATACATCACTTGAGGACAAGCAATGAGACAAGTTTGGGGTTGTGATCGGTCACCATTTCCATTGAATTCCCACCGTTAATCCGACATATTTTCATCACTTTGGTAAGATTTATGTTTGTTTATAGTTGCTTCAGAGTCATTTATCATGTTTTGTTGGTTTGGTATTGCATTGCATTTGATTACAAGTTTATGTCAAAAAGATCTCTTTTACGCTTCGTTTGGTAGTGTTATTGTTACAGGCTATTGCACAGGTTTAAAAGCATTAATAGTGAAGTTATGGATATTCAGAAAGGCAAAAATATGAAGAGACAACAGGTCAACACGGGCACCCGTGTGCTACAACACTGCCCGTGTTATTGGTCAGGCAAAGCAAAATAGGAGAAGAAAAACAGAGATCAACACGGGCACCCGTGTGGTGACACACGGCCGTGTTGTTTAAAACAGTGCATTAACACGGGCACCCGTGTGGAGGAACACGGCCGTGTTGTTGCCTTTGTAGCTTGATTTGAAGATGCCCATTTTGGAGAGCACACACGGGTACCTGTGTGTACACACACGGCCCGTGTTGTTGGGTGCGACTTGGAAACCTCAACTTTAGCTTTGTGGACCTATTCTGCTCATTAAGGGTAGTTTGGACCTTTTGCTTGGAAGAAATTCATCTGAAGTTATTAGAAGGCTTGGAAGAGAAAAGAGAAAACACTTTTTGACGGACGAAAGAAAACACGGCATTGAGAAGATAGCTACTACGGAGGATTCGAAGACGGCGAGATTCAAGGGTTCCGACCATTGAAGATCCAAATCTCCTAGTTCTTTGTAATGTCTAATTTTCATACTATGATTTCGTATCCTACTATGAGAGGCTAAACCCCCTATGTTAGGGGGGTGGTCCTGATTTGATCGTATGTTATGAATTTGAACAAATGATTTTCTTATTACTATGTTACTTATTTCAATTCAATTGTGTGATGTTATTATGCATTTGTATCGGACAAATACAAATTGATCTATGACTATCAATAACAGGATTGTGATTGTTAGGGTTTTCACACAATTAGGTTTATGATTGCATCATCTAGGACTAGTAACTTTTGTAAACCACCGCAAACCTTGATATTGTTTATGATTAGAACCAATGATTAATTGAATGGACATTTGAGTAAGAATTGGTAATTTAATAGTTTCTTCCTTAAGGACTTGAGGAAGAACATTCTGAGATTAGGTAATTGAACGTTTCATGCGTATTAAGGAAATCTTGACTGAATTCTTAACTGGTTAAATCAACCACTCACCCTAGCATGTTTTACCTTGATCACTTATATTTTTACTGTCTTTTGTGCTTATTACTGAAATTCCAAGAAACACAACCAAACCATTAT
Source organism: Lathyrus oleraceus (assembly GCF_024323335.1). Lineage (NCBI taxonomy): Eukaryota > Viridiplantae > Streptophyta > Magnoliopsida > Fabales > Fabaceae > Lathyrus > Lathyrus oleraceus. The sequence goes on along the minus strand of NC_066584.1, from coordinate 165,363,241 downwards.
CTTTTTGTTCTGATAAAATCCAAATAAAATAAGTATTTCCTACGCAATCCCTGAGATCGATACTTGGAAGTAAAACTCCTTATTACTACATCGGTAAAAATAGTACACTTGCTATTTTTCCGATCAAGGTTCTTCAACCCCGAAGGTTGGAAAAGAGGGTCATCGACCCTAGAGGTTGGAAAAAGGTTACCAATCCTGAAGATTGAAAAAAAAGGTTCTTCAACCCCGAAGGTTGGAAAACAGGGTCATCGACCCCTAGAGGTTGGAAAAAGATACCAAGCAAACCAAGCAAGTTGGATTTTGGAAGAATCATCAAACTAGTTGTTTTATAAGGCACCAGACAAGTTTGGAATTTGAAGATGCCAATAAAATACTGGACTTTGATTTCTCTGATTCGCACACACGGTTCCATGCTATGCTAGATGAATGATATGCATGAGTGAAGTGACGTGATTAATACATAATGGTGATTTATGCAATGGTTAAACCAGATGCTCATATAGAGGGCGATGGGAATTTTGGGCTAGGATAAGATCATCCAGACATGAATCCCTGAAACCTAATTCAAGCTGAACAATCATTATCATTATATCAGAAACATGGAGAGAGCTTGTACCTGCATAGTCTTCCTCTGCCCCAATATGCCAGATATATGCACCAACTACCCCAGTTACAAGTTGTGAAGTAGTGTCATTATCTGAGTATCTCAAACCGGTTTTCCCCTACGTCTTGGAACTGATCCTCTTGATTAATAATTCTTGGGAGTGATTGACTTCTCGTGCTCAAGAGGTGGGTTGCCCCAATATGAACTGAAGTAATTTTGCCCCTATCCGGATGATTCAGATAGATTTTTAGAATTTCAATGTATTTTCCCTAGATTGACTGTACCTTGTAGAGATATGAACCATGGGATATCAGGAATTTGATCAACTTTCCCATATATAAGTTTTCTTAATGTCAAATGACTGCTCGAATGTAAAATGCTCATTTTAAAAATGATAATTGTAATGTCATGTTCATGCAAGTTTTGAAAACTCAAGTGTGTTCACTAAGATTATGACATCTAGTGAACAAATCACTGATTAAAATTACATATCAGTATCAATACAAAAAATAAGAAAATCTTTAGAAGTCAGCTTAACGCGATCTTACCATAGTATGCTTTCAAAATAAACCATACTTCAATTAGGTCTTTTGAGGGTTGTAACGTGGTCTGGTTCACGGTTTTAGAAAGAAAGGATATAAGGCTCAAAACCTAATTTAACCCGCCCATTTTTCGTGATGTTCTCTAGTCCTACATTCAATTAGCTTAAAACAAGCGTATGTCTTTCAGAAAAGGATTTTGGATATCAGTAGTGATGGTTAAGGAACCCATTGAGAGCTTGGAGCAATAGTTACTCACCTTCTTCTCTTATTTGCAGTCTCTTGCTGAGGATTTTGACGTTGATCCTCTATTTCTTTTGTTTTGTTTACCCTTATTTTTTCCCGGGTTGATCCTTTGGGTCTGAAGCCCACCAGGACACCCTAACTTTTGCCTAAGTCAATCTTGTTTTCAAGCCTTGACTTATCGAGCTTTTCGTTTGCTTTTTTTCATCTCTTTTTTTCCTTTGTATTGGAGAAAATCCTGTGATACTCTGCTTTTTTTTATTCATTGCACGGTTCGTGACTATCTCACCCTTTTTATTGGTAGGGGATAACCATTTTGAATTTGTGATTCCATCCTCTTGAGAGAGCTATGATTTGATTGATCACTTCATGAGATATCCTCCTTTTGAAATTTGAATGCAAGTTCAAACTAACTGAAGACTACCCTGCCCCTGGTTAAACATGAGGGTTGTATGTGTATAAAGAAAGAAACTCCTACTTCAAGGCCCAAAGGGGTTGACTAGGGATTAACTTCCTTATATCTCCAGTGTTTAGGGATGGAACAATGCCTTACATCATTAGCACAGTCTTATTTGAAAGCATACATGCAACGATCTTGCGCATTTTTAATTGCATCATTCTCTTTTGATTTTATTTGACAAATAGTTTGATACTGATAAAATAAAATATGAGTGAACACGAATGGATTTAAGCAAAACATGCACATTTATTTCATTATTATTATCATCTGAAAACCAGAAAAGTTTTACAAAGGAACAACAATTAACAAACAAGAAAAGATTACAAATGAAACATGGTTGAATCAATATGATATTGCTAGCCTTAATACTCCTCTGAAGAAGCAACTGAGTCTGAGCAATCTTCACTACTAACCGTGTTCACAATCTGTCTACAGTGGTCTGGCAACGGGTTGGTTATGACATTAGGTCCTGCTTCATAGAATGACAAAACCTTCTGATCAATAAGCTCGTGTACTCTTGATTGGAGAGGCCAAAAATCCTCGGTAGAATGACCTATATGCCCGGCGTGATAGGCGCACGAAGCATTAGGGTTGTGCTTTGCATGATACAGGAATGTAGCAGGTGGAATCTCCTTTGGCACGATTGCTCCTTGTTGAACACGATATGGGAGTAATTGAGCATATGACACAGGGATCGGGTCACGATGAAGACGCTTTCTATCAAACCGTCTGCGCTGACCTTGACTATGGTTTCTGTTATCTTGCTGATTTTGAGAAACTAGAGCCTGTAGAGGCTGCTGATATTGCGGTTGGTATGCAGGTTGCTGATATTGAGGAGCGGCAATGTACGAATAAGGGTAGTATGGTATAGGAGCCATAGGTTATTGAACTTAGGGGTAGACATTTGTTATCACAACGCTTGCCTCAACCTCTTTCTTCTTAGTAAAACCCTGAGATTTCTTGGCCACTGGTTGGCTGTCAATACTAGCAATCTTCTCGGTTTTCAGCCCATTCTCGATATGTTCTCCAATGGTCACTATGTCGGAAAAGTTGGATGACGAGCTACGAACCATCTTCTCACAGTACAAACCTTGGAGTGTGCCCATAAAGATATCAACTAATTCAGCATCTGTCAATGCAGGCTTAACTCTCGAAGCCATCTTACGCCATATCTGAGTGTATTCTTTAAATGTTTCGCTGCTCTTGCAGGATTGATTTTGCAGTTGTAACCTGGTGGGAGCCATGTCCAGGTTATATTTGTATTGCTTGAGAAAGGCTTCAGACAAGCCCTTCCAAGATCTGATTTTACTGCGTTTTGGGCCTATATACCAATCTAAGGATGCCCTAAATAAACTGTCTTGAAAATAATGGATGAGAAGCCCATCATTATCAATGTAGGATGTCGTCTTTCTACAATACATAATGACATGACTTTTTGGACATCTTAAACCTTTGTATTTAGATAGGTCTGGTGTTTTGAACTTAGGAGGAAACACAACATTAGGAACTAGACATAAGTCCTTAACATCCATACCATAAGCAGAGAAACCTTCAATGGCTCTAATTCTCTCATCTAGTAACCGATAGTCTGCTTGTCTATTCTGATCTGAACCAAGAGAAATCTGTAGCAGTTTAAGGATTAGCTTGATGATTGGGAAGTTGAACACCCTAAGGAGTTGCCTGAGCAATGACTGGAGTAGAAGCAAACTGGGGATCCCCTTGAGGATACATTAATCCAGGATTCCCTATCTGACCAATATTCTAACCATACTGACCCTGATATGGAGCATAGGGTGCCCCAGGATACACAAATAGATGTGCAACAGCAGAAGATGCCCCAGGATAAGAAGGAGGTATCTGAACACATTGATTCAAATTTTGAACAACAGGTTGAGTAGCTTGAGGAGGAAGACAAAAATGAAGGGTAGGACCTCTGTACTCATCTTCATTATCATTAGGAGTTTCAACAATTATCGGTGCAGAAGTTTGAAGAGCCTGTTCTAGGTTGATCTCACAATTGTCAGCATTAACCATTTGAGGAGAGTGAGTGGTCATGCTCCAAGGATGGGCAACATAATTCCCATTGGTAGGATGAACAACGAACGACTAATATGGCATAAAAGCATTCCTATTAGAAACTTGGGGAGTAAAGTTCGGAGGCAACACCCAGGGATAGGCAGCAACATGCCTACTAGGACCCGACCGGTAGATAGGTTGGCTCGCCACAGGTTGAATTATAGTATCCGCAAAAAAATCAACAGAAGTTGTAACAGCAATGGCATTAGTAACCACAACAATAATAGGATTTGCAGCAGAGATTGAGGTAGTAGCCTTCTGAGCTTGAAGGTACTCCATTATGGTGTTCATCTTACCTTGTAAGATGTCCATTCTGCCTTGGAACTGAGCCAAGGTTTCCCTGTAGGTAGCATTCTCTTATTCTAGATCTACCATGATTCTCGACTTGTTAGCTCTTGTGAAGTACTGGTGTTGAAGATTCGCCATCTTTCTGGCTGGAGAAAGGATAAGGTGTGCTTTTTATGATTGATAGTCATGAGATGTAAATGCATGAATGCACATGTTAGGGATGGAATGAAAATGATTATGCAACACCCATAGATTCAAAGCATTGATGGCATAATAACTCAGGATCAAAACTCCAGCATATATACAGCAATGCAAAAATGATATGCAATAACTTATGTTAACAACATGAAAATAATCCGGATAATCTGTGTACACTGCCCGATATAGGATCAAAAGTCTGACGTCCATGAGAATAGGGTATGTATAGGCTATGGTTTCCTGCAGAAAAATCCCATATCCCCCTCACAGGTAGGTTCTAGTCTTCAAAGGCAACCTAGAAATGTTACTAGAGTCGATGACCCAATTCGAGATACCATTGCCTTAGAAGAATGGCCCGTCGGACAATGATGCTCCCAAAAGGATCTACTATAGGTGTGACGTCTCGTGTCAACCCTAACCGCGGAATAACTCCATGGAGGTCAAACACGACTCTAGTCATATTGCTATTTTGTGTATGTACTTAAGCTCGGGTATAGAGCTTCTCTCTCATGTAATTTATCTCAATCCAACAGGGAGTATAATAGATAATATACATAACAGACAATATTTAAAGCAGTAAAGAATGCGATAAATAAAGTGAGTACAACATAAAGGTAAACACGTATAACAAGCTAAAACAACCTAAACTAGGCTCAAATCCTTTTGGCGACTAGGAAATGCTTCAAGAAGTAATTTCCCCAGCAGAGTCTCCAGCTAAAGCTAGCGGAAATATACCCGAACGTATCGCACACTCGAACATACAACAGAGTCGCCATAGAACTTTGATTATTCTCGAAGGAAAGGGAAAACATCGATAAAACCCGGGGGAAAGAGATATGCTGGGTAAGGAAGTCGGTTATGTAAGGGGAAGGTATTAGCATCCCAAACATCCATGATACTCCATGGGAACCATTTTGATTATTCTCGCTCGAAGGGGTGTTATCTAAGGATTACTCGCAAAAGAGTCTTAGAAAAGGAAAATAAATAGATAGAGTGCTCGATGAGGATTGAGGCCTCATGCTTACGTATCCTCATAGTGCAATGAGGAATTCAAAGCTCCGTAGTTCAAAGAACTAATGATGGAAGGTGAAAAGAAGTTGTGATTACAGTATGGTCTGAACCAAAGGATTGTGTTTTGAACTCCAACAAGGGTGAAAACGTGAACCTAAGAGTAAGGTGGCTATCACCAGTACATGGGCTAGCATGGATGTCGCTATAGGGTAGTGCCGAAAATACGAAGAAATAAGTGTTTTAGGGTATGGCCCAAACATCTCTTGGTTCACAAGATGACGCAAGAAGGAGCACAAAGAGGTAGTGTATTTGGCTCAAAGGTTACTGATATCTCACGTGAAGTGAATGAAGGTAGAATATGAATACACCATGGAGATGGATGGATGAATGCCCTAAGGCAGGAATACTGAATAAGTATGCTCGTGGAGGATTCGAACCCTCGTGCCTACGTATTCTCATCGTGCAATGAGAAAATCAGAGCAATCTTAATTCAGCCTACTACGGTTGAAACAGAAGGGAATGAGATTGATTTGCTAGGGTACAATACCCGTCAAGGCTGAAAATGAGTGTCAAGGTTCATGACCTTCAAGATAAGGAATCAATACCAGAGTTTAGAACTGATGATGTCAAGGAACTGCATTGCCAAGGTTTAATACCTTACAGGGTGAAGAGAATCAAGTGCCAGAGTACAAGACTCTCAGGGATGAGAATTGAATTGAATAACTAAGCTTTAACACCTTACAAGGTAAAGAGAACACATATGCCAGAGTCCAAGACTCTAAAGGCGAAGACCAAATCGAATAGCCAAGGCTTAACACCTCACAAGGCAAAGAGGAACACATGCCAGAGTCCAAGACTCTCAAGGCAAAGATGAAAATTGGATAATCAAGGTTTAACAGCTTACAAGGCAAAGATCAAAATCGAATAGCCAAGGTTTAACACCTTACAAGGCAAAGATCAAAATCGAATAGTCAAGGTTTAACACCTTACAAGGCAAAGAATAGTGCCAAGGTTTAACACCTTAAAAGGAAAAGAATTGATTGGAAGAGGGTATACAACCACGAGTTGCTAATAACAAAAGATGCTCCACTATTGAGGTGTTGAAACATTGAGGTTTGCTCGAAGAAGACTTGCCAATTGTATGATTCAAATTGCACTAGAATTTATGAATAAGGGTTAGTGCTTTGAATAGATAGAGCCTATGCCCTGCATGCAAAGTCACTCTAGACAAGGATAGGAGAAACTCCGTCTCATCATTCCTTATTACTTAAGGCTCGTAACTTACAACTCGAATCAAAATTAACAAGTTGCTGATAGGAGATCCTGCGTTGATCTTGTTGATGTTGTGCCATTTATTGTAGCAGAAAGACTTGACAATCATGTAATTGAAATTGTACTAAAGTCTATGAATAGAGGCGAATACGATGAGCCACAAGTCAAACGTCTCGCACCCAAAGATATCCAGGATGAGTGTAGGAAAGCTCCAGTCTCATCCCTTCTCTATTGCTTAAGGCTCGTGCCACACACTTTGAGTTATGATCGACAAGTGTTGATTATTGATCTTGGTGATGTCATGTTGTCTGTTGCATTGAGAAGGCTTGACAGTTGTTTGATACGAATTATGCTAAAGCCTATGAATGAGGGCGAATGCTTTGCATAGTTGGGGCCTACGCCCCATACGCAAAGTCATTCTAGACAAGGATAAAAGAAACTTCATCTCATCATTCCTCACTGATTAAGCCTTATAGCTTACAATTTGAATCGCACTTGCTAAGTGTTGACACATTTGTTGTGCTTGAGAATGTAGTCCATTTTGCTAGCTATGCTTGATTGATGTTGACTTGAAGTCTTGATCTTGCATTTGAACCTTGAGGTTTTGAGCTCCTGAGATTAAGCATATCCACAATAGCTTGAGCGTAATGAACTTGCCATATCGAGTGATCAAGGGTCTTTTGATCACTTGAAATAGGCTATGGACTTACATCACAGTTACAAAGGATTTGGTTGACCAAAGTGTCCTTTGATCAACGTTAAGTAGTGAAAAAATAATAGTTGAATAATAAATCTATTGAATTTATTAACTAAATAAAATCAGACAAATCTGATTAAAGCCCTAAACTAAGGGATCATAATTGAAAATCAAGATTTAGGCCCTAAGGGAAAAAGAGTCATTATGCAAGTTATTAACATTGAACTAAATTTATAATCATGCCAAAAATTAAAATAAATTAAATTTAACAAATCTAAACAATTTTAATTTCCTAAAAGAAACTAATTGAACCTATTAAACTAATGAATTCCAAAATTTAATTAGGTCTAATTACACTAATATCTAATTAGAATAAAATTCTAAAAAAGTATATTAACTAGTCAATTTTAATATTTCTAATCAAGATTAATAAACCTAAATCTAATCATAATATCTAATAGAACCTAATTAGACTAATCCTAACCTAATTAATCTAATTTTCTATCTCTAGTTTCTTATTAAAAAGCTTATCCAAATAATGCAACCTAAACATTTTTTAATTAAAATTTCCTAATTTCTAAAATTCCAATTAATATTTATTAAAATTCCTAAAATTCTAATTAACTCAACCAAGAATCTAAAATTAATCAAGTCAAATTGGGGAGAAGATGAAGAGACTATCATATGCATAAAATTTAAAAGTTTAGAGTTGAAAATATCTGACCAAATGGGTAACAATCCAATTGATAAGTATGTCAATAGAAACCCAGAATTTTCTTGAACTTTTAGAATCAAGCAACACACAAATGCACAATTATATTATCTTGAAGAGAAAGGCATCAAATAAAGATAGTCTCATCCAAGCTTATCCACTCCATGATCTTCTTCAAAGATAGCCCATGCAACAGATGAATTCCACAAGTCACAGGTTCAAAATAACAGCTACACCATGATCCTGTTGCAGATGAATCTTAGAGTGATCTTCAAAGATGTATCAGATAAATTTCAAATTCCCAAGCACTTGGTTCTTCAACAAGTTGGCATTGGCAAATTTGCATGATTGGTTTCAGTTTTGTAATGGTTTAAGGTTGAAGGTTAAAAAGTTAATTTGGATTCTTTGATGAACATTGCAATATTTTTGAATTGAATGGGATTATTGAAGGTAAAGATTTGCAGTGAATGTTGAATGGAATTGTGGAAATAGAATAGAATTGTTAATGCTACTGAATTGTAAGTTAAAAGGTCGTTTGGTTGTTTAAATGGATATTATGATTAAATGGTAAATGGATTTGGATATCTAATCTAAAAATTAAATAATCAATCCAATTAGAATGAAAAAATCAAGTAAAATTAATTTTAAAATCCAAAATCCAATTATAATTAAAATCAATTACAATTAATTTAGAAAAAATCAAATTAATTTAATTAGAATCAATTTGATATTAAAATCAATTTAAAGAATCTAAAATTCATTTGAAATTAATTTCAATTAATTTAAAGCTTGAACCATTTTTAAATTAAGATCAACTTAAAAGTCAATTAAAAATTAAATTGAAATTCTGCAAATGATTTGAAATTAGACTTGATTTGAGATTAATCAATTAGAAATTAAAAATCAAATGAAATCAAATTAAAATCCAAGATCTAATTAAAATCAATTAAAACTTAATTTTGAATTAGAAAAAACAATGAAATCAGAAGCACCATGATCCAAAAGGCATAGATAATGATCGATGTTACTAAAGTCGAGACAAAAATGGACTTAGGAATGAATGGTTGACTAAAGAGTCAAAAGTTGACCAAAGTCAACTAAGAGGCGTGAATTAGGGGTTTCGTGTGTAAAAATGGGCTAGTCACAAATGCACTAAAGACCTGAATCAAAGACCAAAGACTAATGAATGGGTCGGGATTAAACCATGAACTAAATGACAAATCAAGCAAGAAGACATGTAAGTCAAGAGCCTATTCCCCAATGAATTAGGGTTTCATATATACTCAAGGCGGAATGAATACCCCAAAGTCAAGAACTAGGGTTTTGAAACCATATAATGAGCAATCCTCAATTACCAATTTTGAATCTATAGATTGACCAATGTCAGTATGAGTGCATATGAATGAATCATGGATATGTGCAGATGAATCTCAAGTCATATGTCAGACGAAAAGTGAAAAGGGTAGGGAAAGTTTTCGGGTATGACAGTTACCTCTATTTAATCAGCTTAAACCTGAATGGTCGAATTGCGAGAGCTTTTTGGGTATTCGATGTATGAGTGGATTAAATATTGAAGTATCCAAAAATTTGCCCGGTTAGAACGGTCGTATGGGATATAAGGAATGGCAATTTGATTTTTATAGGTTCTTCTGTTGGATTGTATTGATGTATTATGGGGATATTGATGGAAAATGATATGCATGTTATATGTATGCTTTATTATTTTATGAAACCTGAGGCCACATATGCTAATCAGAGAGCCCACAAATTCCAAAATATCTTTTCCAACAAGGGGTTTCACAAATAAATCATCAGTTCAAAAACTAGAAATAAAGTCAAACACGGAGGTTTGAAAAAGAAAGGTCATCAACCTTACAGGTTGGGAAAAAGGTTCGTCAATCACGTAGATTGGAAAAGATTCATCAACCACGAAGATTGATAAATTTTTTATCAACCATGAAGGTTGGAAACAAGGTTATCAACCCTAAAGGCCGGAAAAAGAATCAACAACCATGATGGTTGGAAGAAGATTCAACAACCACAAAGGTTGGAAACAAAGATCGTCAACCCTAAAGGTCGGAAACAAAGTCTATCATCACCCTAATGGTGGGACAAATATTCAACAACCATGAAGGTTGAAAACAAAGATCGTCAACCCTAAAGATTGGAAAAAGGTTACCAATCCTGAAGATTGAAAAAAAGGTTTGATCGGTCACCATTTCCATTGAATTCCCACCGTTAATCCGACATATTTTCATCACTTTGGTAAGATTTATGTTTGTTTATAGTTGCTTCAGAGTCATTTATCATGTTTTGTTGGTTTGGTATCGCATTGCATTTGATTACAAGTTTATGTCAAAAAGATCTCTTTTACGCTTCGTTTGGTAGTGTTATTGTTACAGGCTATTGCACAGGTTTAAAATCATTAATAGTGAAGTTATGGATATTCAGAAAGGCAAAAATATGAAGAGACAGCAGGTCAACACAGGCACCCGTGTGCTACAACACTGCCCGTGTTGTTGGTCAGGCAAAGCAAAATAGGAGAAGAAAAACAGAGATCAACACGGGCACTCGTGTGGTGACACACGACCGTGTTGTTTAAAACAGTGCATTAACACGGGCACCCGTGTGGAGGAACACGTCCCGTGTTGTTGCCTCTGTAGCTTGATTTGAAGATGCCCATTTTGGAGAGCACACACGGGCACCCGTGTGTACACACACGGCCCGTGTTTTTGGGCGCGGCTTGGAAACCTCAACTTTAGCTTTGTGAACCTATTCTGCTCATTAACGGTAGTTTGGACCTTTTGCTTGGAAGAAATTCATCTGAAGTTATTAGAAGGCTTGGAAGAGAAAAGAGAAAACACTTTTTGACGGACGAAAGAAAACACGACATTGAGAAGATAGCTACTACGGAGGATTCGAAGACGGCGAGATTCAAGGGTTCCGACCATTGAAGATCCAAATCTCCTAGTTCTTTGTAATGTCTAATTTTCATACTATGATTTCGTTTCCTACTATGAGAGGCTAAACCCCCTATGTTAGGGGGGTGGTCCTGATTTGATCGTATGTTATGAATTTGAACAAATGATTTCCTTATTACTATGTTACTTATTTCAATTCAATTGTGTGATGTTATTATGCATTTGTATCGGACAAATACAAATTGATCTATGACTATCAATAACAGGATTGTGATTGTTAGGGTTTTCACACAATTAGGTTTATGATTGCATCATCTAGGACTAGTTGTAAACCACCGCAAACCTTGATATTGTTTATGATTAAAACCAATGATTAATTGAATGGACACTTGAGTAAGAATTGGTAGTTTAATAGTTTCTTCCTTAAGGACTTGAGGAAGAACATTCTGAGGTTAGGTAATTGAATGTTTCATGCGTATTAAGGAAATCTTGACTGAATTCTTAACTGGTTAAATCAACCACTCACCCTAGCATGTTTTACCTTGATCACTTATATTTTTACTATCTTTTGTGCTTATTACTGAAATTCCAAAAAACACAACCAAACCATTATCTTTTTGTTCTGATAGAATCCAAATAAAATAAGTATTTCCTACGCAATCCCTGAGATCGATACTTGGAAATAAAACTCCTTATTACTACATCGGTAAAAATAGTAGACTTGCTATTTTTCCGATCAAGGTTCTTCAACCCCGAAGGTTGGAAAACAGGGTCATCGACCCCTAGAGGTTGGAAAAAGATACCAAGCAAACCAAGCAAGTTGGATTTTGGAAGAATCATCAAACTAGTTGTTTTATAAGGCACCAGACAAGTTTGGAATTTGAAGATGCCAATAAAATACTGGACTTTGATTTCTCTGATTCGCACACACGGTTCCATGCTATGCTAGATGAATGATATGCATGAGTGAAGTGACATGATTAATACATAATGGTGATTTATGCAATGGTTAAACCAGATGCTCATATAGAGGGCGATGGGAATTTTGGGCTAGGATAAGATCATCCAGACATGAATCCCTGACACCTAATTCAAGTTGAACAATCGTTATCATTATATCTGAAACATGGAGAGAGCTTGTACCTGCATAGTCTTCCTCTACCCCAATATGCCAGATATATGCACCAACTACCCCAGTTACAAGTTGTGAAGTAGTGTCATTATCTGAGTATCTCAAACCGGTTTTCCCCTACGTCTTGGAACTGATCCTCTTGATTAATAATTCTTGGGAGTGATTGACTTCTCGTGCTCAAGAGTCGGGCTGCCCCAATATGAAATGAAGTAATTTTGCCCCTATCCGGATGATTCAAATAGATTTTTAGAATTTCAATGTATTTTCCCAAGATTGATTGTACCTTGTAGAGATATGAACCATGGGATATCAGGAATTTGATCAACTTTCCCATATGTAAGTTTTCTTAATGTCAAATGACTGTTCGAATGTAAAATGCTCATTTTAAAAATGATAATTGTAATGTCATGTTCATGCAAGTTTTGAAAACTCAAGTGTGTTCACTAAGATTATGACATCTAGTGAACAAATCACTGATTAAAATTACATATCAGTATCAATACAAAAAACAAGAAAATCTTTAGAAGTCAGCTTAACGCGATCTTACCATAGTATGCTTTCAAAATAAACCATACTTCAATTAGGTCTTTTGAGGGTTGTAATGTGGTCTGGTTCACAGTTTTAGAAAGAAAGGATATAAGGCTCAAAACCTAATTTAACCCGCCCATTTTTTGTGATGTTCTCCAGTCCTACATTCAGTTAGCTTAAAACAAGCGTATGTCTTTCAGAAAAGGATTTTGGATATCAGTAGTGATGGTTAAGGAACCCATTGAGAGCTTGGAGCAATAGTTACTCACCTTCTTCTCTTATTTGCAGTCTCTTGCTGAGGATTTTGACGTTGATCCTCTATTTCTTTTGTTTTGTTTACCCTTATTTTTTCCCGGGTTGATCCTTTGGGTCTGAAGCCCACCAGGACACCCTAACTTTTGCCTAAGTCAATCTTGTTTTCAAGCCTTGACTTATCGGGCTTTTCGTTTGCTTTTTTTTCATCTCTTTTTTCCTTTGTATTGGAGAAAATCCTGTGATACTTTGCTTTTTTTTATTCATTGCACGGTTCATGACTATCTCACCCTTTTTATTGGTAGGGGATAACCATTTTGAATTTGTGATTCCATCCTCTTGAGAGAGCTATGATTTGATTGATCACTTCATGAGATATCCTCCTTTTGAAATTTGAATGCAAGTTCAAACTAACTGAAGACTACCCTTTCCCTAGTTAAACATGAGGGTTGTATGTGTATAAAGAAAGAAACTCCTACTTCAAGGCCCAAAGGGGTTGACTAGGGATTAACTTCCTTATATCTCCAGTGTTTAGGGATGGAACAATGCCTTACATCATTAGCATAATCTTATTTGAAAGCATACATGCAACGATCTTGCGCATTTTTAATTGCATCATTCTCTTTTGATTTTATTTGACAAATAGTTTGATACAGATAAAATAAAATATGAGTGAACACGAATGGATTTAAGCAAAACATGCACATTTATTTCATTATTTTTATCATCTGAAAACCAGACAAGTTTTAGAAAGGAACAACAATTAACAAACAAGAAAATATTACAAATGAGACATGGTTGAATCAATATGATATTGCTAGCCTTAATACTCCTCTGAAGAAGAAACTGAGTCTGAGCAATCTTCACGACTAACCGTGTTCACAATCTGTCTACAGTTGTCTGGCAACGGGTTGGTTATGACATTAGGTCCTGCTTCATAGAATGACAAAACCTTCTGATCAATAAGCTCGTGTACTCTTGATTGGAGAGGCCAACAATCCTCGGTAGAATGACCTATATGCCCGGCGAGATAGGCGCACGAAGCATTAGGGTTGTGCTTTGCATGATACAGGAATGTAGCAGGTGGAATCTCCTTTGGCACGATTGCTCCTTGTTGAACACGATATGGGAGTAATTGAGCATATGACACAGGGATCGGGTCACGATGAAGACGCTTTCTATCAAACCGTATGCGCTGACCTTGACTATGGTTTCTGTTATCTTGCTGATTCTGAGAAACTAGAGCCTGTAGAGGCTGCTGATATTGCGGTTGGTATGCAGGTTGCTGATATTGAGGAGCGGCAATGTACGAATAAGGGTAGTATGGTATAGGAGCCATAAGTTATCACTACAACAAACAAGACCTTAGACAGCGCTTTTTTTAGCCTTAGACAGCGCTTTAAAGCGCTGTCTAAACCTCCGCTGCTAAAGGTTTAGACAGCGCTTTTTTAAATCTTAAAAGCGCTGTCTAAGCCCCCCCCCCCCCCCTTAGACAGCGCTTTGGCCAAAAGCGCTTTATAAGACCCTCTTATTTTAAATTTTTTAGGTATACCTTAGACAGCGCTTTTGAAAAGCGCTGTCTAAGCCCCACCCCCTTAGACAGCGCTTTGGCCAAAAGCGCTTTCTAAGACCCTCCTATTTTAATTTTTTTAGGTATACCTTAGACAGCGCTTTTCAAAAAGCGTTGTCTAAGCCCCCCCTTAGACAGCGCTTTTGCCTAAAGCGCTTTCTAATCCCCCCCTTAGACAGCGCTTTTTACAAAAGCGCTGTCTAAGGTATACGAAAATTTTTGGCAACACCAGGATCCCCCATCAAACATATATGTAGATCTCCTCTAATCTGCAATTAAATGAAATTTATAATATTTAGTTATTTAGTTGTGTACTCCAACACAGACAACATAAATTAAATCAAAAGCAGAACAAACTTAGCATAAAGTTTGAGGGAGGAAATAAAACAAAAATTTCATACAAATCACTAATACCGTTACAATTTAATAAATGATATCATGTCTTTATCCCTAATAATTCAACATGATTATTTTTATGTAAATCTTAAGCTCCATTAAACATGTGCGCTTCAAATAATATGAAGTTTATTACCTTCATTCCATCTTTCAATTGCCGGTGGGGTGCACCAACAAGAAGCAGCAGCAGTGCTTTCTTAATATCTTCATGTCCAAAAATTTCAGGAGCTAGTGACCTTGCCAGCTTATCATAGATATCACCATCTTCTGCTAAACGTTTGATCTGCTCTTCCTCATCTCCTCTAAGTTCATATCTATGACACAATTAAATTATTAGGAAGCTGCATGTAACTACATTCCCCAAACTACTGTAATAAGATTAACTAGGCATAAATTTCATTGCGCGCAAACAAGTCATGACAATATCCCAGTAGACAGCAACCCAAGCAAAAAATGGAATAAAAAGTCCAAGAAGCACTGTTGTATTGGAAGTGGGGTAAAAATAAAGGGATTGGTTATTATAAAATAAAAGATCTGCAAGTGTAACTTACTCTTCATATTTTTTCTTAAAATGAGAAACAGACATGGCCTCTAAGTATGTGTCAGCAACTAGGCCAGCACGCATTGCTCTAAAACCAACATAAGGTATAGGAAGAAAAATCCCTGATAGTTCAACAACATCACCCGGAGCTACCTGATAATACACAATGAGCAAGTTAGTAAACAGTAGCAGAAATATAGCCAGTTAAACTTCAATATGTACACCAAATCATTGTAATTATTAATCATGATTAGTGCCCTGGTGTTTTATGAGATAACTTTATTCATATGATTGTCAGGTAAGGTCAAGTTCATATTAAAGGAATACAACTATGTATTGACACATTTCAGGTACTTGATAACAATTGACATAGTAATGTTAGTTCAGTTCCATTGGAAGGGAATAGCAAACCTTTCTAGTGAGTTCTCCCCTAAGATGAACAGTCATTGTTCGAGGAATATGACCCTTTGGAACATGTTCAGCTAACTCTTGGAAAAAAATCCATCCCAAAAAAATCCATCCCAAAAATCTAACAAAGTTTAATCATACTTATAAATAAATTATAGTAGTAATACTTAACATAGTTGGTTAACCTTCTGACCTCCAAATCCTAATCCAGATACCAGAACTGAACAATTTCATTTCCTTTTCTATATAAAACAGTTCTCGCATTACTCTAATAAACTACCTGGTAGATTTCAAAGCCACAATCCTCACAGGTGTACACAGCAACCTGCATCAATGGTTTGACATCAGAGCATCGAGTGACTATACCAGCTAATCTTACAAGCTGGCCAATGTTTGAAGCTTTCACCTCCCTAATTGTAAAAGGCCGTCCTTTAGAAGATGCTTTAACATAAACTTCACTGCAAAATAACCCACAAATGTTTCAGTGGGTCTCACATATAAAAGCCAAGGCCAAAAATTAGCACAGAAAATAGCACAGAAAACAGGTTTTATAATTTTTATGAAACAAATTAGCACAAAATAATACATCATTACAAAACACTAGTAATTGAATAGCCCAAAAAATCTGGAGTCTTACAAAAAGCGTTTGATTTCAGAAGGCATCTTCTGGTGCGGGTCAGACCCATCAGCACCTTCAGTTCCTTCATCAGACCTCTGAGTCATCAAAATGTCATGGTCATCATCAATAAACGCCTCAGTAGGCTCCGGCATGAGCTCATCAATGGCATCAGCAAAAATCCCTACATATCTTCGAGTATTCTCAGTAACTCGCGTCAGAAATTCCTCATCTAGATCCTTGTACTGGAAAAAACAAACACATCAGTTAAAATCATCAACGGTAACTAAAGCTTAGAACGCACAATCACAATACAGTGAAAGGTCAATAAAACTAACGTTCATTAAGTCGTCGAGATCAATTTCAACAGATCGAGTTTTGTGGTTCGCAACATCTTGCTGAAACGAAAGTAAACAAAAAAAAGTACAAATTAGGGTTAACAGTTGACAGTGCGATAGTACAAATTACTCTGCAAAATCAAGATGTTGCAACACGTCAGTATCACGATTGTTCAAATCCCGCTATGCGATAGTGCGATAGTATCGCTATCGCCGACAATTCACAACATTTTTGTTCAAAGCATGTTAAACTATAATTGAAGGTTCCCCGTACCTCAAGAAATCTGA
This sequence comes from Lathyrus oleraceus, assembly GCF_024323335.1. Lineage (NCBI taxonomy): Eukaryota > Viridiplantae > Streptophyta > Magnoliopsida > Fabales > Fabaceae > Lathyrus > Lathyrus oleraceus. The sequence continues at coordinate 165,346,151 of NC_066584.1, read as the reverse complement.
AAATGTCAGGCAAAAGTCTCCTTCACACACAAATGACAACAACCAATTGAGGAAAAGAGAGTGAACTAAAAGTAAATAACTATTTCATCCGGCGGTAAGACCCAAAACCACCTACATATAAACAAGTAAAATTTAGAAAACTACTAGCCAAGGTTTAATCAATCGTCAGTAAACAAGTTCGAAGTTTGGCTGAAATAACTTTTAGCCAAACTTTAAACTTTAAACCATAACAATTGAATTGAAAAGGCAAAAAATCATAACAATGACCTCCATAAGAAGCACTGTAGCATGCAACAGCACAAGTCTGAATAATGGTATTCTCCTGTCTAGTGAAAGGTTTTGAAACAATATTTGCTTTCTCAAGAATCTTAGTCCAAAGTTTAATGAACACAAAACCAAGAAGTGCAACTGAAACATTGAGATTAGGGACTAAACCAGTTGTGAGGTTCAGTTTCAACACAATGACACTATAAATTAAGCCAATAAAGATGCTAGTAATCAGTCCTCTAATCACAGAAATTATTGCCCAACTCAATCACAGAAACAAATAGATTAAAGTAAATAATGATGAATATTTACCCAAGGATGAACACCAGGTCGAATAATAAATCTGGCAAGAAATATAACAGATGCAGCAACAGTAGACGGCAAGAATCGTATACATTCATAGTCCAACAAGCTTAGCTCAGCAAGGTAATTGCATAGAAACTCCATTTGCAATTTTGAAGTCTGATTTTGAAAATACAAACCACAAATCAATAAACATAACAAAGGTTTCTAAAATGATCAATAAACAATTCATGAACATTTTCACTTACCTTTTGATTCTCAGTTGCAAACCCAATAAACTCACTGAAACACAGAAATTGAACAATAAAACAATTAGTCCAATTACTTCAATTTCAACAAGATTTTAGATGTCCAAACATACATTAAAAAAAATGAACTTACTTTAGAAATGTGTTAACATGAGGATTGCCCATTTCAAAGTTTAGTGACTTAAGTATTTCAGCTTCCATTTTTATAACCTACATTAACAGTAATTTACATTATAAACAAAGACATGTAATAAAAATGAAATTATCTAACACCAAGTATATGAATAGGGTATTTACCTCTTTCAACTCATAGGTGTTATCAGTAATGTGACAGAAATCAACCGCCTTTGGTGGAGTGATTTCTTCATATTTCCTACATACCCAAAACGAAATTGAATGCGTAAGCTAATTAACATCGCAACATAAGCGCAATTTAATCATAAATTGAACAACATGCGGTCGCATTTGTCATAAGCGCAATTGAGAAAATGTTAACAGCTATCTTCTCCACCTAAAGATTAAGCTAATCTATTTCATCTTGTCCTGAAACATGGGTTTTTACTAAGGCGAAGAACAAGAAGCAATGCGTCTACAAACAAGGAGCTACAGCAGCTACAGTTAGTACCTCCATAAGGGTAGCATTTTATCAGACACTTCAATCAATTCAAACCATGATATCCTGCCGAATCCAAAAGTACTGCTTTAATTTGCTCGGGGGGAACATCCTGACCTTCTCTGCATTGCTGCTAAGAAACAAGAAAGGGTATAAATCAAAACCATAACTTACAAATTACAAATGGTAGAAGAAAGCCAATAATACTTGACTCAAAATATTTGAACTCAAAAGACTTCAGAACAAACAACCTAGAGAAGCAATTAAACATCAACAGGCAAGCATCATAATAATAGAAAGCAAGGAAGGCTAATAACAGATATGTTTAAGTGAAGTTTGGAACTCGAGAAAGAGCTATACCTCGGCTCTGAAAACATCCAAAGCAAAGCCATTGAAACAACTAATAACAGCTTGTTGAACATCCAATCCAAGGTTATCCAAAGCCCTCATGGTAGATAGCAAAAGTCCTGGTCTTCGGGTACAAAACATATGAATGTTGACCGCTCTCCCTTCCCTTACCCTAACTTCCACCTGTAAATTTCAGAAACAAAGTCAAAACGACATCCTCAATTACCATGCAAATAGTTTGCATTCATGTACATACACTTGTTTGCTATGTTACTGATCCATATGAAGGAAGCGTGAGTTGTCGTGTCGTGACAATAATTTACATGGTTTGCAAGCCACAAGCTATAAATCTGATAGATTCTTAGAACAAATTCGTGTTAAGACAAACAAAAATTACCTTAGGAGATTGGTTTTTGGGGCTTAGCAAGTCACCAGGATATAGATCTTCCTTGACTCGGCAAGGAAGAGTCGGTGGAGTGGGTGTCAATGGGTGAAAGCTTGCACTTGCAGAAGGTTGCAGCAATGAGCCAGGAGGAGTTGATTCCAGTTCGTTATGAAGATTGTTAATCCGCTGCAGTAGCTCCTTCAAGTATTCAACTGCATCACCAAGTATTGAAGCCCTGTCCATCTAACAAGCGAAAATACCCAACATTAGCATGTTCTACTTCCTAAGTTGTTCAATAATACATAAAGGAAAATGTATTGATATGCTACCATTAACAGCAACAAGATGACATCAAGTAAATAGTCTAATTACACATCAAGATAACATTATTGATATTTCTACATGGGTGATGAAGGCTGCATCAGTCGCGTTTGACAGCAATTCGCTGCGATATCAAGAATCAAAACTCGACCACAACCATTATCGCAACCTCAATTTAAAACCTTGATAGAAACTAATATAGCAAACAGAATTTCTGGAAAAAGAAAAAAAAAGGAATGGATTTCTTCTTCCATACCTTGCTAATCTTTGGCACAACAGACCTAAGCATGTACAACCTATCATTGAGTTTCTTCCTTCGACGCCTCTCGACCATGAGATTTTTGGCAGGAAGCCCCTTCTTCTTCTTCCCCTTTTGATCTCCACCAGTAACAACAGTCCCATTGGAATTGTTCAAATCATTTCCATTCTCATCAGAATCATAATTCAACTCAGAGAAATCCTCAACATCATCCTCACCACCACCATTTCCATCTTCCTCCCATTTTTTCTCCACCTTTCTCTTCTTCTTGTTCCCCACCGTCTCCAATCTCGGAATCTCCAACGCCCCTCGCCGCTTCTGAAACAGCGTGGTCGGCTGCTGTTATTGCTGCTGCTGTTGAGGTTGCGGTTGAGAGAGCTCAAGAGGCATAGAAAACGAAGCACTAAAAGGTGGTACAGAAGCATCGAGTTCAAGAGTCGGTGGAAACTCGGAAGCGGAAGTCAGGTCGAGGGAGGCACCCATAAAAACAGGTGAATTGGAAGCGTTGGTGTTGTTGTTGTTTCCCATAAAGAATCCATTTTCGAATCCCATTTCAAAAGGGTTATTATTGCTGTTGCTATTGTTGAAGAAGTAGTTGTTGTTGTTGTGGAAGAAAGGGTGTGGATTTGAAATAGAATCCATGGTGTTTGTGTTTTGGTGCATGAGAAAATTATCATTAGTAGAATTGGGATTTGAAACAAACGGAACAACGTTGTTGGTTGTTGTAGTAGTGGAGTTGAGGTTGTAGAAGTTATCAGGTTCGGGTTTGAAGAAAGGGAGAGAGGTAGTAGAAGCAGCCATGGCAATAGCAATGGCAATGTCTTGGTCGTCGTTGTTGTTGTTGTTGTTGAGTTTAGGTTCGGGGTTAGGGTTTAGGGGAAGAATCTTTCACACAGGATAAACAAGCTCTGATTGAGGGTTGGAAGAAGGGGGAGTGGATTTGGGAGAAAGAGAAGCAAGCTCTGATTGAGGGTTTGGGAGAAGAATGTAGGATTTTTAGGATTTGGGAGGGAATAACTTTTTTTTCGTGACATGGAGGGAATAAAGACTTTAGACAGCGCTTTTGGTTTTAATTTTTTTTTTAATTTAAAGACTTTAGACAGCGCTTTATCAAAAGCGCTGACTAAGGTCTATATTTAAAAGCGCTTTCTAAAAGCGCTGTCTAAGGGGGGGTCTTAGACAGCGCTTTTAGAAAGCGCTGTCTAAGACCCCCCCTTAGACAGCGCTTTCATTATTTTTTTGGAACATTTTCCGTGTTTTATTTTAATTTTAACCTTAGACAGCGCTTTCTTTTAAAAGCGCTGTCTAAGATGCGCTGTTAAAAAACCTTTTTGGCGTAGTGTATTGAACTTAAGGGTAGACATTTGTTATCACAACGCTTGCCTCAACCTCTTTCTTCTTAGCAAAACCCTGAGATTTCTTGGCCACTGGTTGGCTGTCAATACTAGCAATCTTATCGGTTTTCAGCCCATTCTCGATATGTTCTCCAATGGTCACTATGTCGGAAAAGTTGGATGACGAGCTACGAACCATCTTCTCACAGTACAAACCTTGGAGTGTGCCCATAAAGATATCAACTAATTCAGCATCTGTCAATGCAGGCTTAACTCTCGAAGCCATCTTACGCCATATCTGAGTGTATTCTTTAAATGTTTCGCTGCTCTTGCAAGATTGATTTTGTAGTTGTAACCTGGTGGGAGCCATGTCCAGGTTATATTTGTATTGCTTGAGAAAGGCTTCAGACAAGCCCTTCCAAGATCTGATTTTACTCCGTTCTGGGCCTATATACCAATCTAAGGATGCCCTAAATAAACTGTCTTGAAAAGAATGGATGAGAAGCTCGTCATTATCAATGTAGGATGTCGTCTTTCTACAATACATAATGACATGACTTCTTGGACATCTTAAACCCTTGTATTTAGATAGGTCTGGTGTTTTGAACTTTGGAGGAAACACAACATTAGGAACTAGACATAAGTCCTTAACATCCATACCATAAGCAGAGAAACATTCAATGGCTCTAATTCTCTCATCTAGTAACCGATAGTCTGCTTGTCTATTCTGATCTGAACCAAGAGAAATTTGTAGCAGTTTAAGGATTAGCTTGATGATTGGGAAGTTGAACACCCTAAGGAGTTGCCTGAGCAATGACTGGAGTAGAAGCAAACTGGGGATCCCCTTGAGGATACATCAATCCAGGATTCACTATCTGGCCAATATTCTAACTATACTGACCCTGATATGGAGCATAGGGTGCCCCAGAATACCCAAATAGAGGTGCAACAGCAGAAGATGCCCCAGGATAAGAAGGAGGTATCTGAACACATTGATTCAAATTTTGAACAACAGGTTGAGTAGCTTGAGGAGAAAGACAAAAATGAAGGGTAAGACCTCTGTACTCATCTTCATTATCATTAGGAGTTTCAACAATTATCGGTGCAGAAGTTTGAAGAGCCTGTTCTAGGTTGATCTCACAATTGTCAGCATTAACCATTTGAGGAGAGTGAGTGGTCATGCTCCAAGGATGGGCAACATAATTCCCATTGGTAGGATGAACAGCGAACGAATAATATGGCATAAAAGCATTCCTATTAGAAACTTGGGGAGTAAAGTTCGGAGGCAACACCCAGGGATAGGCAGCAACATGCATACTAGGACCCGACTGGTAGATAGGTTGGCTCTCCACAGGTTGAATTAGTATCCGCAAAAAAACCAACAGAAGTTGTAACAGCAATGGCATTAGTAACCACAACAATAATAGGATTTGCAGTAGAGGTTGAGGTAGTAGCCTTCTGTGCTTGAAGGTACTCCATTATGGTGTTCATGTTACCTTGTAAGATGTCCATTCTGCCTTGGAACTGAGCCAAGGTTTCCCTGTAGGTAGCATTCTATTATTCTAGATCTACCATGATTCTCGACTTGTTAGCTCTTGTGAAGTACTGGTGTTGAAGATTCGCCGTCTTTCTGGCTGGAGAAAGGATAAGGTGTGCTTTTTATAATTGATAGTCATGAGATGTAAATGCATGAATGCACATGTTGGGGATGGAATGAAAATAATTATGCAACACCCATAGATTCAAAGCATTGATAGCATAATAACTCAGGATCAAAACTCCAGCATATATACAGCAATGCAAAAATGATATGCAATAACTTATGTTAACAACATGAAATTAATCCGGATAATCTGTGTACACTGCCCGATGCAGGATCAAAAGTCTGACGTCCATGAGAATAGGGTATGTATAGGCTATGGTTTCCTGCAGAAAAATCCCATATCCCCCTCAAAGGTAGGTTCTAGTGTTCAAAGGTAACCTAGAAATGTTACTAGAGTCGATGACCCAATTCGAGATACCATTGCCTTAGAAGAATGGCTCGTCGGACAATGATGCTCCCAAAAGGATCTACTATAGGTGTGACGTCTCGTGTCAACCCTAACCGCGGAATAACTCCATGGAGGTCAAACACGACTCTAGTCATATTGTTATTTTGTGTATGTACTTAAGCTCGGGTATAGAGCTTCTCTCTCATGTAATTTATCTCAATCCAACAGGGAGTATAATAGATAATATACATAACAGACAATATTTAAAGCAGTAAAGAATGCGATAAATAAAGTGAGTACAACATAAAGGTAAACACCTATAACAAGCTAAAACAACCTAAACTAGGCTCAAATCCTTTTGGCGACTAGGAAATGCTTCAAGAAGTAATTTCCCCAGCAGAGTCTCCAGCTAAAGCTAGCGGAAATATACCCGAATGTATCGCACGCTCGAACATACAACAGAGTCGCCATAGAACTTTATTTATTCTCGAAGGAAAGGGAAAACATCGATAAAACCCGGGGGAAAGAGATATGCTGGGTAAGGAAGTCGGTTATGTAAGGGGAAGGTATTAGCATCCCAAACATCCATGATACTCCATGGGAACCATTTTGATTATTCTCGCTCGAAGGGGTGTTATCTAAGGATTACTCGCAAAAGAGTCTTCGAAAAGGAAAATAAATAGATAGAGTGCTCGATGAGGATTGAGGACTCATGCCTACGTATCCTCATAGTGCAATGAGGAATTCAGAGCTCCGTAGTTCAAAGAACTAATGGTGGAAGGTGAAAAGAAGTTGTGATTACAGTATGGTCTGAACCAAAGGATTGTGTTTTGAACTCCAACAAGGGTGAAAACGTGAACCTAAGAGTAAGGTGGCTATCACCAGTACATGGGCTAGCATGGATGTCGCTATAGGGTAGTTCCGAAAATACGAAGAAATAAGTGTTTTAGGGTATGACCCAAACATCTCTTGGTTCACAAGATGACGCAAGAAGGAGCACAAAGAGGTAGTGTATTTGGCTCAAAGGTTACTGATATCTCACGTGAAGTGAATGAAGGTAGAATATGAATACACCATGGAGATGGATGGATGAATGCCCTAAGGCAGGAATACTGAATAAGTATGCTCGCGGAGGATTCGAACCCTCGTGCCTACGTATTCTCATCGTGCAATGAGAAAATCAGAGCAATCGTAATTCAGCCTACTACGGTTGAAACAGAAGGGAATGAGATTGATTTGCCAGGGTACAATACCCGTCAAGGCTGAAAATGAGTGTCAAGGTTCATGACCTTCAAGATAAGGAATCAATACCAGAGTTTAGAACTGATGATGTCAAGGAACTGCATTGCCAAGGTTTAACACCTTACAGGGTGAAGAGAATCAAGTGCCAGAGTCCAAGACTCTCAGGGATGAGAATTGAATTAAATAACTAAGCTTTAACACCTTACAAGGTAAAGAGAACACATATGCCAGAGTCCAAGACTCTCAAGGCGAAGACCAAATCGAATAGCCAAGGCTTAACACCTCACAAGGCAAATAGAAACACATGCCAGAGTCCAAGACTCTCAAGGCAAAGATGAAAATCGGATAGCCAAGGTTTAACAACTTACAAGGCAAAGATCAAAATCGAATAGCCAAGGTTTAACACCTTACAAGGCAAAGATCAAAATCGAATAGCCAAGGTTTAACACCTTACAAGGCAAAGAATAGTGCCAAGGTTTAACACCTTACAAGGGAAAGAATTGATTGGAAGAGGGTATACAACCACGAGTTGCTAATAACAAAAGATGCTCCACTATTGAGGTGTTGAAAGATTGAGGTTTGCTCGAAGAAGACTTGCCAATTGTATGATTCAAATTGCACTAGAGTTTAGGAATAAGGGTTAGTGCTTTGAATAGATAGGGCCTATGCCCTGCACGCAAAGTCACTCTAGATAAGGATAGGAGAAACTCTGTCTCATCATTCCTTATTACTTAAGGCTCGTAGCTTACAACTCGAATCAAAATTAACAAGTTGCTGATAGGAGATCCTGCGTTGATCTTGTTGATGTTGTGCCATTTTTTGTAGAAGAAAGACTTGACAATCATGTAATTGAAATTGTACTAAAGTCTATGAATAGAGGCGAATACGATGAGCCACAAGTCAAACGTCTCGCACCCAAAGATATCCAGGATGAGTGTAGGAAAGCTCCAGTCTCATCCCTTCTCTATTGCTTAAGGCTCGTGCCACACACTTTGAGTTATGATCGACAAGTGTTGATTATTGATCTTGGTGATGTCATGTTGTCTGTTGCATTGAGAAGGCTTGACATTTGTTTGATACGAATTATGCTAAAGCCTATGAATGAGGGCGAATGCTTTGCATAGTTGGGGCCTACGCCCCATACGCAAAGTCATTCTAGACAAGGATAAAAGAAACTTCATCTCATCATTCTTCACTAATTAAGGCTTATAGCTTACAATTTGAATCGCACTTGTTAAGTGTTGACACATTTGTTGTGCTTGAGAATGTAGTCCATTTTGCTAGCTATGCTTGATTGATGTTGACTTGAAGTCTTGATCTTGCATTTGAACCTTGAGGTTTTGAGCTCCTGAGATTAAGGATATCCACAGTAGCTTGAGCGTAATGAACTTGCCATATCGAGTGATCAAGGGTCTTTTGATCACTTGAAATAGGCTATGGGCTTACATCACAGTTACAAAGGATTTGGTTGACCAAAGTGTCCTTTGATCAACGTTAAGTAGTGAAAAAATAATAGTTGAATAATAAATCTATTGAATTTATTAACTAAATAAAATCAGACAAATCTGATTAAAGCCTTAAACTAAGGGATCATAATTGAAAATCAAGATTTAGGCCCTAAGGGAAAAAGAGTCATTATGCAAGTTATTAACATTGAACTAAATTTCTAATCATGCCAAAAATTAAAATAAATTAAATTTAACAAATCTAAACAATTTTAATTTCCTAAAAGAAACTAATTGATCCTATTAAACTAATGAATTCCAAAATTTAATTAGGTCTAATTACACTAATATCTAATTAGAATAAAATTCTAAAAAAAGTATATTAACTAGTCAATTTTAATATTTCTAATCAAGATTAATAAACCTAAATCTAATCATAATATCTAATAGAACCTAATTAGACTAATCCTAACCTAATTAATCTAATTTTCTATCTCTAGTTTCTTATTAAAAAGCTTATCCAAATAATGCAACCTAAACATTTTTTAATTAAAATTTTCTAATTTCTAAAATTCCAATTAATATTTATTAAAATTCCTAAAATTCTAATTAACTCAACCAAGAATCTAAAATTAATCAAGTCAAATTGGGGAGAAGATGAAGAGACTATCATATGCATAAAATTTAAAAGTTTAGAGTTGAAAAGATCTGACCAAATGGGTAGCAATCCAATAGACAAGTATGTCAGTAGAAACCCAAAATTCCCTTGAACTTTTAGAATCAAGCAACACACAAATGCACAATTATATTATCTTGAAGAGCAAGGCATCAAATAAAGATAGCCTCGTCCAAGCTTATCCACTCCATGATCTTCTTCAAAGATAGCCCATGCAACAGATGAATTCCACAAGTCACAAGTTCAAAATAACAGCTACACCATGATCCTGTTGCAGGTGAATCTTAGAGTGATCTTCAAAGATGTATCAGATGAATTTCAAATTTGCAAGCACTTGGTTCTTCAACAAGTTGGCATTGGCAAAGTCCTTTAGCATAGGAATGTTGCCTAAGTTCTAAGTCCATTTGTCCAAGATCAAGCCAACAGTCCACTCAAAAGTTTTTTAGGGTTTTTGTTATTATTATGTACATTAATGGTCAAAGACCACACAAACAAACAAAGTATACACAAACAAAATATATCACACAATATGGTCCAAATGGACAAAGTGAAAATTACATTAACATAAACAATTAGAATGATATGTATAATGGCAAATGATATAAAATGCTAAAAGTAAATTGCATTAAAGTAAAAGCTTGAAATTAAAAGTTAATAGTTAGTAGGTTAGAAGTTAGTTTTGTTTTGCTTTTGATTTCAAGACATTCTTTGGAGAACACTCAACCCACTTATCACAAGCATGGATCCTTGAACCAAAACATCTTCCAAAGGAAGGAAAGAAGGCCAAGTTTCCACACAATACCATGAAAGAGGGGAGACTTACAATCTCACTATCTAGAATGCTTATGCGTTTTATGTCACAAATTTAGCGCTATGTTAAGCAATCGTAATTGGACTTATGTAGAAGTCACAACTATTTGAGGTCGGGCAATAGACTTTTGGTGTAAATGCATGTTGGAGACATAGTATTATGAACTATGCTCATGAAACATACCACACACAAAAATATGCAAAAGGTGTGGCCTAATCTCATCCATACTCATTTTAATCTTTCAATTAACTAGCATTAGGACTTTGAGATGTCATAGGCCAAAAGGAAATGAATGAAGAAGGGGAATGAGATGATGTGGGAAGGGGATGAATGAGATCACAAATTGGTCAAAGGAGGACTTTTACCAAATTAATATCATTCATTCATTTTGGGAGATGGAATGTACATTCCATCAATTCCCTAAATCCAATGATATTAACTTAACAAAGTCAAGTCAACCTTGACCAAGGCCCAACAACAAACAAGCAAACTCAATTAAGTCAATACAAATGGTCAACACAATTTAATTGACATTTATTCAATTAAAAATAATAAAATAGTGCATTTAATTTAAATATATTTTGTCCAATTCCTAAAATCTCATCAAAACACCAAAGAAATGGCCATGAGATTTATCATAGGTCAAACAAGGTCAAAGGACCTTGGAGAAAAAATTTCATGATTTTTGGACACTTAAAAATATTTTAAAAGAAATAAAAACAAATGAAAAATCATATAATTTATGAAAAATACTAATAATGATCCAAAAAATAATTTTAATTCAGAATATGAAAGAAAAAAATATTTGAAATTTTTTGGTGAAAGTCCCATATTTTTTGGATCAATATTAAATTTAATATGAATTATTGAAAAAAAATGCAATTAAAACAAAATATCAGAAATTCAAAAATACGTGGACCATCAAATCTCCCTCATTAATTGAGGTGGCAGAACTGATGATCCAAAACGCGCGTTCCACATGTGCCTTAGTCAACTGCGTTGTACCAATGGTAATTACAAGGGACGGTCAAGATTAAAACATGAGAGGAGGATCATGTGGTTCAGAGGTTGGCCAAGTCATCGCCGGAGCCAGAGCTCCGGTCATCTTCTCCGGTGAACCTCACCGGACTCGTCAACATAAATCATCACCAAAAAAAGAAACAGGGACACGATCTTAAAGAGAAAATGACACTGAGCTCGAATCTGACCTCCAATTACTCCAATTCCAAATATATTAAGAGATATGTGGAATTGAAATCTGAGGTATATGAACTGAGTTGCTTAGATTTGACCTCAAAGCAACTCAATTTTCTTGCCTACATTGGTAGGACTTCAGACAACCAAAGAATCAATGGAATTGTGCAAGAATTTAGGAGAATCGAAGAGTTTAAAATTTCTGCAAATTACCTTCAATGAAGGTCTGAACACGATGGATCTTGATCTGGCTTGTGCTTGGACTCACTTCAATTACTTGCAGGAAGAGAATGGAAAGGTTTAGAAGCAATGAATTCCTGGAGAATTGAATTCCAAAACAGTGGAGATTCAAGCTCAAATTCAAATGAATTTATTAGGTTTATCCTATGAGAGTGAAGGGTTTTCAATGGGGGGTCAAAGCTGGCGCAATGGTGTCTGAAATTTTGAGCAATTGAAGCTCTATTTATAGATGAATCATGTTATATTTGCACACTCACTTTCACTTTCCAAAATTGGCAAATGATGATGCAATGCCGCATGGGCGCGCATAGGCCCATGAAATGATAGCTTGAAGGCCCAAATTGAAGATCAGATGTGTTGAAGTTGGCTTAGATTGCAAGGCATATGTACAATGATGCTTGAAGATTGATCCATGCCAAATGATATCAGCCTGTTTAAGCCATGCACAACCTATGCATTTCTCATCCAAAATGAATGAATTTAAGCTCTTTGGAAAGGTGAGATCAAGATGAACAAGTTTTATGTTGAACACTTTTTCATTTGGAACTTGGAACTTGGAGTAATTTGAGGTGGAAGTTTGGGAAAATTGACATATAATTTTTTTTCTAAGTGTCAAGCCATATGTCTCAATATTCCACCTTTCTTAACTTTTTATAGGAGCTTCAAATGAGAAAAATGTCTTCATCAAAGTTGTAGATATCTCAAATACCTTCAAAATGGTCACCAATTTCATGTCATTTGGATTTGAAATGATAGAGTTATGCATTTTTGAAGTTTGGAAAAATCACTTGATCAATGGTATAGGTCAAAAGTGACCTATAATGTAGCCTCATATCACATGCTCAAAAAAGTTGAATTAGCTCTCACTCCAAACATAAAAGTTGAATTAGACACATTGAATTTTATTGTGCAACATGGAAATCTTTCATATCATAAAAATTGAGCAAGTTATGACCTTGGGGAGTTGACTTTCAAATTAGGGTTTAGACAAAATGACCTATAATGTTTCAACATAGGAAATTATTTTCCAAGCAAAACTAGCTCTAGGTCTCAACATTAAAGTTGTTTAGAATGTCATTTAGAGTATGTTTTAGCTTGGAATCATTTTCACATGGTGAAAATTGTAGGAGATAGGGTCTAGGGAGACCCAGTTTTGATCAGATGAATTCATCTGGCCAACCACCATCAACCAACTTGCTAATCTTCAATTCTCTTGACTTTCTTGGATCATGGTAGATAATATATGCATAAGATGATGAAATTTGAAGTGCCCCTTTAGAAATTTGATCAATTGGTGAGATAGCTTGTTGGAGATGTTACTCAAGATACCCAGTCAAACTAGGGTTTCCAAGGCAAATCACCCTCAAACTCTTGAAGAAAACTTGATCAATATAACATGTAGAGAACATTGGGACTCATATATGATGCTCACAACCATTCTTGAATCAATTCTTGGTTGTGCTCTTTGTTCATGAGGGTCTCAAACCCTAGATGTGATCTTGCTGAATCAATGAGATCATGCCCTTCCTACAAAAAAGTTAGGCAAATGCAAAGACATATTTTTGGTATATTGGTTAGTAAAATGATAAAATACAAGTATGATACAATCACAAAGTGCTTGGTAATCTCTCCCAAAACAAACCCAATGAAGGAAGGGGTAAGGAGGATGCCAAGGTATGATCCCAATGTCAATGCTTATGATGAAATTGCATAAGGGATCTTAGGGTCAAAATTGGGGTCTTACAGCTGCCCCTATTTAAGGACATTCTAACTGAGGAGGCGAAGGTCAAGATCTTTATGTCGATTCAGTAGAATGGGCTTAAATAACAACATAGAGAAAAAAAATTGGTCCCTAAGAGACCTCATGATGCATATGATATGAATGTAAAAGTAAGTTCTTTGTGGGGAAATACTGCCACAAAGGAAAAGAAATCAGAGAGACCAAAAGTCTGCAGGAGTAAAATGCATTCTGTAAGGAAAACTCACTGGGGAGACAGAGACTCTGGGGGATAAAAAGGGGTTATGCGTAGGCCAGGCTACGACTCAAAACTACTGGGGGACTCGAGGAAATCCATATAAAAATGGAAAGACTCGGTTGGGGAAAAACAACATCTACAGGGGATACGAATAAGTCAGGATAAAACTGAAATACTCGACTCATGCAGGGGAACAACGATTTCACTAAGGAAATGCGCACTCAACTCAACTGGGGAAGATAAACTTCAACACAGGAGGAGAAGAAATCTATTATCTACTACCTGTTATTGGGTAAGGAGATAATAAAGATCTGACAGAGAGAACATTTGTCACCGGTTAGGATGAACATATCAAGGATGACTCGCTGAGGAAATGTCAGGGGGAATATTCATTACCGGTTACTGGGTAAGAATAGCCTTGCTGGGGAAAACTGCAGAAAAATAGGATTTACAACTACCAGTCACTGGGCAGAAGACCAAGGGTGAGAGTATCCGTCATCGGTTATGATGAACATATCAAGGATAAACTCAACAGGGAAGAAAATCCGTCATCGCTTAGGATGAACATATCAATGATAGACTTTCCTGGGGATGTTAAGGAGGATACCTGTCACCGGTTAGGATGAACATATCAAGGATATACCAACTGAACAAAAAGAGGAATTACATCTATCAAAAACTGGATAGAAAACCGTCGGAGAGAAAAATCTGTCACCGGTTAGGATGAACATTTCAAGGATTAACTATGCGAGGGGACAAAGTAGGATTTACAACTACCGGTTACTGGGTAGAAAACCAATCAAAGAGAAAATCCGTCACCGATTAAAGTGAACATATCAAGGATAGACTCTGAAAAGGGGAATAAAAATAGGGATTACATCTATTAGTTACTGGATAGAATACCAAAGAAGAGAAAATCCGTCACTAGTTAAAGTGAACATATCAAGGATAGACTCTGCACAGGAAAAAAAGTAGGATTTACAACTATCGGGTACTGGGTAGAAAACCACAAGGAGAAGAAAACCCGTCATCGATTAAGATGAACATATCAAGGATTAACTCTCTGAGGAACAAAATAGGGATTACAACTACCTTTTTACTGGGTAGAATACCAAAAGTGAGAATATTCGTCACTGGTTAAAGTGAATATATCAAGGATAGACTCCTGCGGGGAATAGATCCACTGGGGATTCTGCTGAGGAGAAAAAGGGTGCCTTTGCCGGGTATTGGGCAAGAAGTAACAAACTGCAAACTAAGAAGAATATTACCAGTTACTGGGTAATAAACTCTTAGGGGACCAAAATATCTATCTAGGTAAGAGCTAGAAAGAAAACGGTCAATCAAGACTCAACCCAATGAGGACATAACTCAAGGGGAGAAATTCCATCCAAAAAATTTGCTGGAGAGGAAACTGAAATAACAACCATCCATGTGAAATCAAACTCAGTGGGGAAACAGAGAAAGGTTAAAGTCTTTCTGCTTAAGGGGCTGACATTCTACAATTGAAAGAGGATAAACACCAGATTTGGTATGGGGATAAAGTACCGTCATAACAGATAATGAAAATCTCAAACCAATCAAATGTGAAGATGCAGGATATGCAAATTATGAAATTATGAATGTATATGTAGATGTGTATATGATGATTATGCTGACAAAACGATCACAAAGGATACAAAGGTGTCACAAAGAAATTGAACCACCGGTACAATCCTCGGTCAATCCACAAAATATGGAGACAACTTCTGGAGAAAAGAGAGATCAACATCCCAAGGGCTCAACCCTAGCTGAGAACGGAGGAGATCTGCTGAGGATAAAACATCCAATATGTGGGGAATTTTAGGTCAATACCATAAAATGGGAGACAACCCTATAGAGAAAATAATCAACAAATGCTGCTCAGAAACCAAGAGGAAACTCTGATTGGGAGCAAAGATAAGTGGCAATTGGTGGGGACACCAAAGCGATCTACTAGGGAAAGATCAAATATTCCTGATGACGATCCACCTGCTGAGGAAATACAAACTCCGCTGGGGAAGGCCGAAATTCTGTTGGAGACAGGGACATGCCGCAGGATATCTGAATCAACCAAATCAGCTGGTGATAAAGAAAGAAGCTCCACCGGGGATCAATCACTCCGCCGAGGAACTGAATCAACACTGATGTTTAGGGATACCCGAAGGGTTAACTGCTTGGGGAACCTCAAATGCTTCACACTTAAGGACTTGTTTTTCATTGAAATGTTGTTGATATTCTTTTCACTTGCTTTGGAAAAGTTCTTGCTTTTATATATTAAAGAAAACTTGATTTTGATTTAAAAATTTAATTTCAAAATGATCATAATAAAATTTAAAACTATTGGCTGAAGTAAATAAGAGTAGAAACAATTGGATAAAAGCTCAACTTTATTTAATAGAATGGTAGTTTGTAAATGACAAGACTCCATAAATTTTACAAAGTTGAAAATGGTAATTTATATGGAAAAGGGTTACATTGAATACAAATGATCCTTAATCCTTCTACCAACTCTTGATATCCACTGTGTTCTTGACCGCTGCTGGGATGATGAACTGATGTCAACCCTTGTGCTCAAACAAGTCTTCAAAACACTGAAGATCAGCAGAATGCAGTTACTTGCCATAATCCCTAATTTTTGCATAAGTTTCCCCAAGGTGGAGTGCTCAACTTATCGGGAAATTCTTTCTATTTTATGTCTCTAATTTTTGCCTGGATCACGGTTTCGGGTTTTCAACCCACCGAGACGCTCATTTTTGCCTAAGCCTCCCTTTCGGGTTTTCAACTTAGCGAGTTGTTCTTTTATTTTTTTAGGCGAAGTATTTCTTGACTGCATCTGCGTTCACAGGACGAGTGAACTCTTCACCATCCATAGTTGTAAGAATCAATGCACCACCTGAAAAGGCTCTCTTAACAACATATGGTCCTTCATAATTAGGATTCCATTTTCCTCTAGAATCTGGCTTGAATGATAAAATCTTCTTGAGCACAAGGTCATCTTCTCTGAACACTCGAGGTTTGACCTTCTTATCAAAAGCTTTCTTCATTCTCTGCTGATATAACTGACCATGACACATGGCAGTCAATATCTTCTCTTCAATCAAATTCAACTAGTCAAACCTGGTCTGACACCATTCAGCTTCAGTCAACTTGGCTTCCATGAGCACACGCAACAAAGGAATCTCAACCTCTACAGGGAGCACTGCTTCCATACCATAAACAAGAGAGAAAGGGGTTGCCCCTGTTGAAGTACGGACGGATGTACGATACCCATGTAAAGCAAATGGGAGCATCTCATGCCAATCCTTGTACGTGACAACTATATTTTGGATAATCTTCTTGATGTTCTTATTCACAGCTTCAACAACCCCATTCATCTTAGGTCTGTAGGGAGAAGAATTATGATGTGCAATCTTGAAGTTTTTACAAAGAGCTTCCACCATATTGTTATTCAAGTTCGATCCATTGTCAGTAATGATCTTACTTTGCATACCATAACGACATATGATGTAACACCCTTCTAAAATACCCCAAATTTTTTTAATTAAAATAACAATATATCAATCAGAGTAAATATGCAATTAAGGGTGTCACACAATCAATTCACACTATTCACCATAATAACTGTCATGCTCTTTTATTAAAACAAAGTAAACACTTGCATAATACGCAGCGGATAGAGACCAATTCAATCATGCAAAACATGTAACACATTACATGTAAAATGGTTCACAACCAACAATAAACATTTAAAACATCCCATCCCGATGTTACATCTACCAGAGCATGACTCACTAAGGAACTACACTAGACTCCAAGCACTAGCTCCTACTCAATCACTGCTCGTTACCTGAAAAATAGTTGTAAGGGTGAGTTCCTCAATCGATATAATGAGCATTATAAAATATCATGCAATGTTAAGTAATTTAACACATTTCATCACCCAAATCAGATTACACATTCAGCAACGGCAATATCAACTCAATCATACTCAACATCAACACAACACACAACCCACAACACACGTATAATACTGGAATACATCCATTCATATCATACGCCATACATACATTATGCAATGAGACTCCATGCATGTGGTACCATTCGGAGTAAAACTCCCAACTTAAAATTTGCCGATTTAACGAGGCATCAAGGCTTAAGCCTTCAACTTTCAACTTTTGCCAATCCAGGCCAACGTGGTGTGAGCAAAGCTCCGACTTAATGCATATGAATTTACATGACATACACGACTTTAAAATTCCGACAACATAATAATAATAGCAACACAACAATGTTTTCAACATAATCAACTTATAATCAACTTTGGCTCACCAAGCTTACAACTCAGTATCTTTAACAACTTTCCGTACACGGAAATAACTTAACAACTCAGTCATACTTGTATTGACACTTCATAACATAAACCCAACAAAATTACTCCTCAAAATTAACTATAATATTACCCGACTCACCCTGACGAATTTCATTAAATTCTGAGCAAATTCGATTTTTCACTTTTCCAACAGCGTTAACCCGTTAACGCCCTGGGTTAACCCGTTAACGCAAGACAAAATACAATTTTTTTTCAGTTTTCAACAGTGTTAACCGGTTAACGCCCTGGGTTAACCTGTTAACGCGAGACAGAATGCAATTTTTCAGTTTTTCAACAGCGTTAACCCGTTAACGCCCTGGGTTAACCTGTTAACGCAAGACAGAATGCAATTTTCAGTTTTTCAACAGCGTTAACCCGTTAACGCCCTGGGTTAACCCGTTAACGCAAGACAGAATACACTTCCTGGCAAATTTTAACCGTGTTAACCGGTTAACGCCCTGGGTTAACCGGTTAACGCAAGACAAACAACAATTTTTTCACAATTCATAACAGTGTTAACCGGTTAACACCCTGGGTTAACCGGTTAACGCAAGACAGAAAGCTGTTCCTGCGCTAACACGAAGCAGAATCCAGAATTCTCCGTATTTTCCGCCGTTGGAGGACTTCCGGACCTCCGATTCCAATTCCGTAAAAAGCTACGCTTTCGGAAAATCACTACCCATCCAATTACAGATTCAATTACCGTTTTCACATCAACTATTCATCACAATTTTTCAACATTCATAATCCAATTAGGGTCAAATCAACGACTTATCACTATCCATTACATGTTACCCCATAATACCCATTAAACGACGATAAACTCCCCTTACCTGAGTTAATCCGGCAATCCTTAAGCTCCAATCTTTTCCGTTCTTCAACCCTTGCTCTCTTGCTCTTCCTCTTTGCCCTTTCTCCCTTTTTCAGCCGCTTCTCTGCTTTTCACGTAAAAACCCTCTTTACCAAAATGAAACTCTTTTCTTATTTCCCACTTATATACTTTCCAATAATTATTATTCCAATAATAATAATAATAATAATCCAATAATTCTAATTACTTAATTAAATTAATAAATATAATATTAATTTAAATTAAATAATTATCTTATTTTTATCGGGGTGTTACAACTCTCCCCCACTAAAAGAGTTTTCGTCCTCGAAAACATACCTCAAGCGAATAACTCTGGATAGGACTCCTTCATCTGACTCTCAAGTTCCCAAATCACATTGCCACCTGCTGGTCCTCCCCAAGCTACCTTTACCAAAGCAATCTCTTTACCCCGCAACTGCTTCAACTCTCGATCCTCGATCCTCATAGGTGATGTTTCAACAGTCAGGTTATCTCTCACCTGTACATCATCCACTTGGACCACATGCGACGGATCAGGAATGTACCTCCTCAACTGAGACACATGGAAAACCTCATGCAAATTCGCAAGTGACGGCGGTAAAGCGATACGATAGGCTACCTCCCCTATCCTCTCCAAAATCTGATAAGGACCAATAAATCGAGGTGTCAACTTCTTTGACTTCAAAGCTCGACCAACCCCAGTTATCGGAGTGACACGAAGAAACACATGATCTCCCTCTTGGAACTCAAGTGACTTCCTCCTCTTGTCGTGATAACTCTTCTGACGACTCTGAGCAATTCTCATCTTCTCCTGAATCATCTTAATCTTTTCCGTAGTTTGTTGAACAATCTCCGGTCCAACCACAGCACTCTCACCGGACTCATACCAACATAAAGGTGTCCGACATCTCCTACCATACAAAGCTTCAAACGGTGCCATACCAATGCTCGAATGAAAACTATTGTTGTAGGTAAACTCAATCAAAGGTAAATAACAATCCCAAGCACCTCCCTTTTCCAAAACACAAGCCCTCAAAAGATCCTCTAGTGACTGAATCGTCCTCTCAGTCTGACCATCAGTCTGCGGATGATATGCAGAACTCAATCTCAGCTTAGTTCCCAAAGCCCTCTGCAAACCTTCCCAGAACTTCGATGTAAATCTAGGATCTCTGTCCGAAACAATACTCGACGGAATACCATGCAAACTTACAATCTTCTCAATATACAACTCGGCTAATCTCTCTAACGGATAATCCATTCTGATCGGAATGAAATGAGCCGATTTTGTCAATCTGTCAACAATCACCCAAATAGCTTCAAAATTCTTACTTGTCCTCGGTAAACCAGAAACAAAATCCATACTGATACTATCCCACTTCCACTCTGGAATAGCCAACGGTTGCATTAGCCCAGACGGCTTCTGATGCTCAATCTTTGACTTCTGACAAGTCAAACAAGAATAAACAAAACTTGCAATTTCTCTTTTCATTCCCGGCCACCAAAATAACTTTTTCAAATCATGATACATCTTCGTAGCTCCAGGATGAATACTCAGACCACTACGATGTCCTTCCTCAAGAATACTCTTCTTAAGTTCGGTAACATCCGGAATACACACCCGATTACCAAATTTCAAAACACCATTCTCATCAACTCTGAATTCACCACCTTGACCTTGATTCACTAAAGTCAACTTATCAACCAAAAGCACATCGGATTTCTGACCCTCTCTAATCTCATCCAGAATGCCACTCGTTAACTTCAACATTCCCAATTTAACACTATTGTGAGTACTCTCACACACCAAACTCAAGTCTCTAAACTGCTCAATTAAATCCAATTCCTTAACCATTAACATAGACATATGCAATGATTTCCGACTCAATGCATCAGCCACTACGTTTGCTTTACCTGGATGGTAATTCAAACCAAAGTCATAATCCTTCAGAAACTCTAACCATCTCCTCTGTCTCATATTCAGCTATTTCTGATCAAACAAATACTTTAAACTTTTATGGTCACTGAAAACCTCAAATCTTGACCCGTACAAGTAATGCCTCCATAACTTCAGAACAAATACCACGGTTGCCAACTCTAAATCGTATGTCGGATAGTTCCTCTCATGAACCCTCAGTTGTCTCGAAGCATAAGCTATAACCTGCTTATTCTGCATCAACACACCACCCAAACCCAACAATGAAGCATCACAGCAAACCTCAAATGATTCCGACGAACTCGGTAATATCAGAATAGGAGCAGTAGTTAACCTTCTCTTTAACTCTTGGAAACCTTCTTCACATTTTGAGTCCCCAAACAAACGCTTGCCCCTTTCTGGTCAACATCGTCAACGGTAACGCCAACTTAGAAAATCCCTCAATGAATTTCCTATAATAACCAGCCAACCCAAGGAAACTTCGAATCTCAGCGACAGACTTCGGAGCTTCCCACTTAGATACCGCTTCTATCTTAGAAGGATCAACAGCAACACCACCTCTTGAAATCACATGACCAAGAAAACTAACCTCTTCTAACCAAAATTCACACTTGGACAGTTTAGCAAATAACTTATTTTCTCGCAGAACTCCTAGAACCACTCTCAAATGTTCAGCATGCTCTTCTTCAGATCTCGAATACACCAAAATATCGTCAATAAACACCACAACAAACTTGTCTAGGTACGGATGGAAAATCCTATTCATATACTCCATAAATACTCCAGGCGCATTAGTCACACCAAAAGGAATTACAGAATACTCATAATGTCCATACCTTGTCCTGAAAGCAGTCTTCTGAACATCCTCAGTTTTCACACGTATCTGATGATACCCAGATCTCAAATCTATTTTGCTGAACACACTCGCACCCACCAACTGATCCATCAAATCATCAATCCTCGGCAAAGGATACCGATTCTTGATCGTCACTTTATTCAGTTGCCTGTAGTCCACACACAACCTCATAGTACCTTCTTTCTTCTTAACCAATAACACTGGTGCGCCCCACGGTGACACACTCGGACGAATAAAGTTCTTATCCAACAGATCTTCCAGCTGACTCTTCAATTCAGCTAACTCAACAGCAGACATACGGTACGGAGCCATCGATATCGGCCTAGTACCAGGTACCAATTCAATCGAGAACTCAACTTCACGCTCTGGCGGTAATTCATTCACTTCTTCAGGAAACACATCAGGAAAATCACACACCACGGCTAGATCGCAAATCACCAGTTTATCTTTAGCCTCCAAAGTCGCTAACAGCATAAACAACTCTGCCCCATCTGCTACTGCCTCATCATAGGGAGTGTAATACTTCGACAGCTCTGTGAACTTAGCAGCATACTCAGTAACAGACCGGTTGCCCTGCTTCAATTCTAAGAACTCTATCTCTTTCTTTCCTCTGACATCCTCTGGAAAGTACTTCCTCAGGAATCTCTCTCTGAACACAGCCCAAGTGATCTCAGCACCCCCAGCAGCTTCCAACTCAGTGCGGGTAGCAACCCACCAATCATCTGCTTCCTCTGACAGCATATGCGTACCGAACCTGACCTTCTGGTTATCGACACACTCAGTCACTCGAAAGATCCTCTCGATCTCCTTCAACCACTTCTGAGCGCCATCTGGTTCGTATGCTCCCTTGAACATTGGAGGACTGTTCTTCTGGAACTCACTCAGTTGACGAGCAGCTCCCATTCCCACAACATTTGGATTCCCTCCAAGTACTCCAGCTAGCATACCCAAAGCCTCAGCAATCGCAGCATCGTCTCTACCTCTTCCAGCCATCTCTATTCTGAGAACCCAACAAGTTAAAACAATAAGTACTGATAGGGTTACACAACACCTATCCCGTACAGGGAAACAGAATAATTATGACTCGACTCGACCGACTATGCTCTGATACCACTAATGTAACACCCTTCTAAAATACCCCAATTTTTTTTAATTAAAATAACAATATATCAATCAGAGTAAATATGCAATTAAGGGTGTCACACAATCAATTCACACTATTCACCATAATAACTGTCATGCTCTTTTATTAAAACAAAGTAAACACTTGCATAATACGCAGCGGATAGAGACCAATTCAATCATGCAAAACATGTAACACATTACATGTAAAATGGTTCACAACCAACAATAAACATTTAAAACATCCCATCCCGATGTTACATCTACCAGAGCATGACTCACTAAGGAACTACACTAGACTCCAAGCACTAGCTCCTACTCAATCACTGCTCGTTACCTGAAAAATAGTTGTAAGGGTGAGTTCCTCAATCGATATAATGAGCATTATAAAATATCATGCAATGTTAAGTAATTTAACACATTTCATCACCCAAATCAGATTACACATTCAGCAACGGCAATATCAACTCAATCATACTCAACATCAACACAACACACAACCCACAACACACGTATAATACTGGAATACATCCATTCATATCATACGCCATACATACATTATGCAATGAGACTCCATGCATGTGGTACCATTCGGAGTAAAACTCCCAACTTAAAATTTGCCGATTTAACGAGGCATCAAGGCTTAAGCCTTCAACTTTCAACTTTTGCCAATCCAGGCCAACGTGGTGTGAGCAAAGCTCCGACTTAATGCATATGAATTTACATGACATACACGACTTTAAAATTCCGACAACATAATAATAATAGCAACACAACAATGTTTTCAACATAATCAACTTATAATCAACTTTGGCTCACCAAGCTTACAACTCAGTATCTTTAACAACTTTCCGTACACGGAAATAACTTAACAACTCAGTCATACTTGTATTGACACTTCATAACATAAACCCAACAAAATTACTCCTCAAAATTAACTATAATATTACCCGACTCACCCTGACGAATTTCATTAAATTCTGAGCAAATTCGATTTTTCACTTTTCCAACAGCGTTAACCCGTTAACGCCCTGGGTTAACCCGTTAACGCAAGACAAAATACAATTTTTTTTCAGTTTTCAACAGTGTTAACCGGTTAACGCCCTGGGTTAACCTGTTAACGCGAGACAGAATGCAATTTTTCAGTTTTTCAACAGCGTTAACCCGTTAACGCCCTGGGTTAACCTGTTAACGCAGGACAAAATGCAATTTTTCAGTTTTTCAACAGCGTTAACCCGTTAACGCCCTGGGTTAACCCGTTAACGCAAGACAGAATACACTTCCTGGCAAATTTTAACCGTGTTAACCGGTTAACGCCCTGGGTTAACCGGTTAACGCAAGACAAACAACAATTTTTTCACAATTCATAACAGTGTTAACCGGTTAACACCCTGGGTTAACCGGTTAACGCAAGACAGAAAGCTGTTCCTGCGCTAACACAAAGCAGAATGCAGAATTCTCCGCATTTTCCGCCGTTGGAGGACTTCCGGACCTCCGATTCCAATTCCGTAAAAAGCTACGCTTTCGGAAAATCACTACCCATCCAATTACAGATTCAATTACCGTTTTCACATCAACTATTCATCACAATTTTTCAACATTCATAATCCAATTAGGGTCAAATCAACGGCTTATCACTACCCATTACATGTTACCCCATAATACCCATTAAACGACGATAAACTCCCCTTACCTGAGTTAATCCGGCAATCCTTAAGCTCCAATCTTTTCCGTTCTTCAACCCTTGCTCTCTTGCTCTTCCTCTTTGCCCTTTCTCCCTTTTTCAGCCGCTTCTCTGCTTTTCACGTAAAAACCCTCTTTACCAAAATGAAACTCTTTTCTTATTTCCCACTTATATACTTTCCAATAATTATTATTCCAATAATAATAATAATAATAATCCAATAATTCCAATTACTTAATTAAATTAATAAATATAATATTAACTTAAATTAAATAATTATCTTATTTTTATCGGGGTGTTACATATGATCTGATTCTTGATAAACCTTACAACAACTTGCTTGGTTACATTTGCATACAATGCCGCTTCAACCCATTTTATGAAGTAGTCAATTGCCACCAAAATGAAACAATGTCCATTCGAAGCTTTGGGCTCAATCATCCCAATCATATCAATTCCCCACATGGAGAAGGGCCATGGGGAAGAGATAAAATTTAATAATGTCGGAGGAACATGAATCTTATCAACATAAATTTGACACTTGTGGCATTTCTTCACAAACTTACAACAGTCAGATTCCATTGTCAACAAATAGTAACCTGCTCGCAACATCTTCTTCACCATTGCATGTCCATTGGAATGAGTGCCAAAGGAACCTTCATGCACTCCGGTCATCAACAAGTCTGCTTCGTGTCTATCCACGCATCTGAGCAAAACCATGTCGAAGTTTCTCTTGTACAGTACATCACCATTCAAGTAGAAATTGTCGGCTAATCTTCTCAAAGTCTTCTTATCTTTCACAGATGCCACAGGCGGGTAAATCTGACTTTGAAGGAAATATTTGATGTCGTAATACCACGGCTTCTCGTCTTTGATCTCTTCAACAACAAACACATGAGCTGGCATATCAAGACGCATCACAGATAAATTAGGAACTTCATTCCAATACTTCACTACAATCATTGATGCCAACATTGCAAGAGCATCTGCCATCCGGTTTTCATCTCGAAGGATATGATGAAACTCAACCTCTGCGAAGAAAGTTGAAATCCGCCTCGCATAATCCCTGTATGGTATTAAACCGGGTTGATTTGTCTCTCATTCTCCTTTGATCGGATTCACAACCAAAGCTGAATCACCGAAGACATCCAAATATTTGATTCTGAGATTCATGGCCTCTTCAAGCCCCATAATGCAAGCTTCATATTCTGCCATGTTGTTTGTACACTTGAAAGTCAATCTACCTGTAAATGGTAGATGCGTGCCTTGAGGAGTAATGATCACTGCCCCAATTCCATTTCCATATTGATTAAAAGCTCCATCAAATACCATGCCCCAACGGGAACCAGGTTCTGGCCCTTCTTCAAGCAATGGTTCATCACAATCTTTCATTTTCAAGTACAAAATCTCTTCATCTGGAAAATCATACTACACTGACTAATAATCTTCAATTGGTTGGTGAGCCAAGTGGTCATCCAAGATACTACCTTTGATCGCTTTCTGAGATCGGTATTCAATATCATACTCTGATAACAACATCTGTCAACGGGCAATCCTCCTAGTTAAAGCAGGCTTCTCAAATATATACTTGATTGGATCCATTTTGGATATCAACCAAGTGGTATGATTTAACATATACTGACGCAGACGCTTAGCATCCCAAGCCAATGCACAACAAGTCTTCTCAAGCATTGAATACCGAGTCTCATAATCGGTGAACTTCTTACTGAGGTAGTAAATTGCAAATTCTTTCTTTCCAGTCTCATCTTGCTGACCAAGAACATAACCCATACTATCTTCGAGCACAGATACATGATCAACGATCTTCCTTCAACAGGTGGAGACAAAATCGGAGGCTCAAGCAAATATTCCTTGATACTATCAAAAGCTTTCTGGCAGTCTTCGGTCCAATCATAAGACTGATATTTCCGAAGAAGCTTGAATATAGGCACACATGTGGCAGTCATGTGGGAAATAAATCTGGAAATATAATTCAAGCGGCCAAGAAAACCTCTGACTTGTTTCTCAGTTTTGGGCGCGGGCATCTCTTGTATTGCTTTGACCTTGGCAGGATCAACTTCAATACCCTTCTCACTGACAATAAAGCCCAACAACTTACCAGAACGAACACCAAAAGTACACTTATTGGGATTCAAGCGGAGTTTATACTTCCTCAAACGCTGGAATAGCTTCAACAAATGCTCAACATGTTCCTCTTCATCAATTGATTTAGCAATCATGTCATCGACATATACTTCAATCTCTTTATGCATCATATCATGAAAAAGAGTGGTCATTGCTTTCTGGTAAGTTGCACCAGCATTCTTTAGACCGAAAGGCATCACTCTATAACAGAATGTTCCCCGGGGTGTAATGAATATGGTCTTCTCCATATCCTCGGGTGCCATCTTGATCTGATTATATCCGGAAAATCCATCCATAAATGAAAAGACTTTGAATTTAGCAGTATTGCCTACCAACATATCAATGTGTGGCAGAGGGAAATCATCTTTTGGACTGGCTTTATTCAAATCTCTATAATCAACACACATGCGGACTTTTCCATCTTTCTTCGGCACAGGCACAATATTGGCCACCCATTGTGGATACTCGGCGGTCACAAGGAAACCAACATCAATTTGCTTCTGCACTTCCTCTTTGATTTTCACATTCATATCAGGATGCGTTCTTCTCAACTTCTACTTGACTGGCGGGCATTCTGGCTTCAACGGCAATCTATGCTCCATAATATCAGAATCCAACCCAGGCATGTCTTGATAGGACCAAGCAAACACATCTGAATACTCTCGAAGAAGATCAATCAACTCCTTCTTAGCATCTGGACACAGTCGAGACCCAATCTTGACTTCCTTCACATCATCTTCGGAACCCAAGTTGACTAGCTCAATCTGCTCTTCAAACGACTGAATAATCTTTTCATCTTGCTCAAGAAAACAAGATAATTCCTCACTCACTTCTACATCACTTTCCTCCTCGGCTTCAAACATAGGAAATTCAAAATTTGGAGAAGGAGAAGGATCATTGTATTCAATGGGGTTAGGAACCAACCTGCATAATGATTTGATATTTTGATTTTAGAGAAGTGAATTTGTGACCAAATACTATGCAGATGAACAATTATATTGTTTATTTATGTTTTTTGTGATTACCATTTTCAGAATAAAGCAAAAAGTAAAAATAAACATCAAAGATGTGGATGAATAGAATTAATTTTATTGATGCTAAATTTAAAATGCCCAAACAATGTTCACTTCTCCCTTAGGCATAGGAGAAGGATTTTTAAAATATAAAAGCAATTACTTAGATCGATGCAAAATAACAGGAATATCAACAGCAATCCAATTGTTGCATGTCCTTCCATGCGTCACAAAGTTGGTGCAGTCTTCCTCTTTGCTATCCTCTAGCACAGCAGCTAAGTGTTGTTCATTACCATGAATGAACCCTCCGCTACGGAAGCTGAGTTGCATCTCTTTAGATCTAACCGTTGACGAGCCCTTCTGGAACCCTAAACCTGTTCTTCCTTTGTTGTCGGAGACCTCTACTATGCGCCCCCATGAATCAACAACACCTTCTTCAACAATCTTCTGAGCATCTTTCAGCGAGGACATAGGTGCCCCAACTCTCTTCTCAGCAGCAATAGATAAGGCTTGGAACGGAGTTCCAACCTCATCCCCGGCTTCTACATACGAGAAAGATGACAGATGGCTAACCAACAACGCCTTCTCTCCTCCCACAATCACTAGCTTGCCATTCTTGAAAATTTTGAGCTTCTGGTGTAGAGTGGAGGTAATAGCCCCTGCCTCATTAATCCATGGCCTTCCCAATAAACAGCTGTAGGCCGGGTGGATATCCATTACTTAAAATGTAATTTGAAAATCACTCGGACCTATCTTGACTGGAAGGTCCACTTCACCAATAATCGTCTTGCGCGAGCCATCAAAGGCCTTGACAATCACCCCACTATATCTCATGGGAGCTCCTTGGTAAGATAACTTTGACAATGTTAACTTCGGAAGCACATTGAGTGACGAACCGGTGTCAACGAGCACATTTGACAAAGCATCTTCCTTACAGTTCATTGAAATATGCAAAGCCAAATTATGGTTTCTTCCCTCCTCATGGAGTTCTTCGTCGTAAAAGCTCAATTTTTTGCATGTAGTAATGTTAGCCACGATGTGATCAAACTAATCCACAGTAACATCATGCTCTACGTATGCCTGTTCAAGAACTCTCTGCACTGCTTCTTTGTGCGCTTCAGAATTCAAAAGCGAAGACAACACGGAAATCTTTGAGGGAGTCTGGAGCAGCTGCTCAACCACATTAAATTCACTCCTTTTAATCAACCGGAGTACCTCATCATTATCATTGGCTTTCAAATTGCTGGATTCACCAGACTTATCCTTTGAACAACCAACTAGATCTACATTAGGCACCTCCGCCTTCTTACCAACACTTGTTTCTTCTTTATCTTCTTTATCATAGGTCAAACAAGGTCAAAGGACCTTGGAGAAAAAATTTCATAATTTTTGGACACTTAAAAATATTTTTAAACAATTAAAAACAAATGCAAAATCAATTAATTCATGAAAAATATTAATAATTATCCAAAAAATAATTTTAATTTAGAATATGAAAGAGAAAAATATTTGAAATTTTTTGGTGAAAGTCCCATATTTTTTGGATCAATATTAAATTTAATATGAATTATTGAAAAAAAATGTAATTAAAACAAAATATCAGAAATTCAAAAATACGTGGACCATCAGATCTCCCTCATTAATTGAGGTGGCAGATCTGATTATCCAAAATGCGCGTTCCACATGTGCCTTAGTCAACTGCATTGTACCAATGGTAATTACAAGGGACGATCAAGATTAAAACGTGGGAGGAGGATCTTATGGTTCAGAGGTTGACCAAGTCATCGCCGGAGCCAGAGCTCCGGTCATCTTCTTCGGTGAACCTCACCGGACTGGTCAACATAAACCATCACCAAAAAAAGAAACAAGGACATGATCTTAAAGAGAAAATGACACTAAGCTCGAATCTGACCTCCAATTACTCCAATTCCAAATATATTAAGAGATGTGTGGAATTGAAATCTGAGGTATATGAACTGAGTTGCTTCGATTTGACCTCAAAGCAACTCAATCTTCTTGCCTACGTTGGTAGGACTTCAGACAACCAAAGAATCAATGGAATTGAGCAAGAATTTAGGAGAATCGAAGAGTTTAAAATTTCTGCAAATTACCTTCAATGGAGGTCTGAACACGATGGATCTTGATCTGGCTTGTGCTTGGACTCCCTTCAATTGCTTGCAGGAAGAGAATGGGAAGGTTTAGAAGCAATGGATTCCTGGAGAATTGAATTCCAAAATAGTGGAGATTCAAGCTCAAATTCAAATGAATTTATTAGATTTATCCTATGAGAGTGAAGGGTTTTCAATGGGGGATCAAATCTGGCGCAATGGTGTCTGAAATTCTGAGCAATTGAAGCTCTATTTATAGATGAATCATGTGATATTTCCACACTCACTTTCACTTTCCAAAATTGGCAAATGATGATGCAATGCTGCATGGGCGCGCATAGGCCCATGAAATGATAACTTGAAGGTCCAAATTTAAGACCAGATGTGTTAAAGTTGGCTTAGATTGCAAGGCACATGTACATTGATGCTTGAAGATTGATCCATGCCAAATGATTTCAGCCTGTTTAAGCCATGCGCAGCCTATGTATTTCTCATCCAAAATGAATGAATTTGAGCTCTTCGGAAAGGTGAGATCAAGAGGAACAAGTTTGATATTGAACACTTTTCATTTGGATCTTGGAACTTGGAGTAATTTGAGGTGGAAGTTTGTAAAAATTTGACATATCAAAATTTTTCGAAGTGTCAAGCCATATGTCTC
This sequence comes from Lathyrus oleraceus, assembly GCF_024323335.1. Taxonomy (NCBI): domain Eukaryota; kingdom Viridiplantae; phylum Streptophyta; class Magnoliopsida; order Fabales; family Fabaceae; genus Lathyrus; species Lathyrus oleraceus. The sequence continues at coordinate 165,315,742 of NC_066584.1, read as the reverse complement.
AATATTCCACCTTGCTTAACTTTTTATAAGAGCTTCAAATGAGAAAAGTGTCTTCATCAAAGTTGTATCTCTCTCAAAGTTATTCAGAATGGTCACCAATTTCATGTCATTTAGATTTGAAATTATAGAGTTATGCATTTTTGAAGTTTGGAAAAATCACTTGATAAATGGTATAGGTCAAAAGTGACCTATAATGTAGCCTCATATCACATGCTCAAAAAAGTTGAATTAGCTCTCACTCCACACATCAAAGTTTAAGTATACACATTGAATTTGATTGTGAAACTTGGAAATCATTCATCTCATAAATATTGAGCAAGTTATGGCCTTGGGATGTTGACTTTCAAATTAGGGTTTACACAAAATGACCTATAATGTTTCAACATAGGAAATGATTTTACAAGTAAAACTAGCTCTAGGTATCAACATGAAAGTTGTTTGAAATGTCATTTAGAGTAATTTTTTTCTTGGAATCATTTTCATATGGTGAAAATTGTAGGAGATAGGGTCTAGGGAGACCCAGTTTTGATCAGATGAATTCATCTGGCCAACCACCATCAACCAACTTGCTAATCTTCAATTCTCTTGACTTTATTGGATCATGGTAGATCATATATGCATAATATGATGAAATTTGAAGTACCCCTTTAGAAATTTGATCAATTGGTGAGATAGCTTGTTGGAGAAGTTACTCAAGATACCCAGTCAAACTAGGGTTTCCAAGGCAAATCACCCTCAAACTCTTGAAGAAAACTTGATCAATATAACATGTAGAGAAAATTGGGACTCATATATGATGCTCATAACCATTCTTGAATCAATTCTTGGTTGTGCTCTTTGTTCATGAGGGTCTCAAACCCTAGATGTGATCTTGATGAATCAATGAGATCATGCCCTTCCTACAAAAGAGTTAGGCAAATGCAAAGACATATTTTTGATATTTTGGTTAATAAAATGATAAAGTACAAGTATGATACAATCACAAAGTTCTTGGTAATCTCTCCCAAAACAAATCCAATGAAGAAAGGGGTAAGGAGGATGCCAAGGTATGATCCCAATGTTAATGCTTATGATGAAATTGCATGAGGGATCTTAGGGTCAAAATTGGGGTCTTTCAAGATGGAATATGTTAGTTACATTCCGTTAGAAATTAGAATGAAATGCAATCTAAATTGAAAGTCTGTTAAATAAAATTCAAACAGAATTCAAAGTGAAATGTATGTTATTGGAATGAAGATGAAATCTTAAGTGAAATTGTGAGATGAAAATTCCGTCATGACTTTGTAAAATAAAATGAATGAATTTGGTTAAGTAATTTCCAGATTAAATGGTTTTGACTCTGTTTGGAATCATGATACTTGCAGGTGGAAATATTAATTAGGAAGGAGCTTGATTTAGTCTGCAGGGTTAGTTGGATGTTAGCATTATCATGTTATGTATAATTAGTTACTGAATTGTTAGTGAAGTGTTTAATTAAGGTTTAGTTAGCAGGAAAAACAATATGTTAAAATAGTTAGTGATAAAAAATAGAAGGTTGTTAGTATAAAACAGTTAGAATGGGAATTGGATTTTTTTACTAGCAGTGTTTAAAAAGTTAGGATGAAATTCGGTCTATTCACATCTACTGCAGTTGATTGTGATGAATTTGTTGTTAGTTAGCATTTTTTATATCAGTGTTAGTTAAAAATATGATATTAATTTTGCCATGAATTGAAATCTGTCTGTGTTAAACTCTGCAGGTACATATCAGAATATTGGGAGTTGGCTTGAAATTTAACTCATTTTTGTGAAGGATCTCAGCATTTGTTCTGGTAGGTGCTCATCCCCCATCCTTGATAACATGGCCGCTTCTTCAGGCTTGTGTGAGTGGTGTTCGAAACCTACAAATCCATGATCCCGCACTATTGGTTGTGATCCGGATCGACATTTCCAGCTTCTTCAGGCTTGTGTGAGTGGTGTTCGAAACCTACAAATCCATGATCCCGCACTATTGGCCGTGATCCGGATCGACATTTCCAGCTAGGGAGAGGATGTGCGGCTCTATACTTTGGAGAAATGGGATTTCAGATAATAATAATAGAGTCATCCATTTGGAAAGACAAAGCAATTAAATGTATTAATTAAACCTATTTATGAAATTGTCAATTTGAAATTTATCTTGAATGCTAAATTGAAAATAGCCTTAAATAATAGTAAGAGTGTGATATTTGAATTAATGGTTTTAGGGATTTGTATGATTGGTTTCAGTTTTGTAATGGTTTAAGGTTGAAGGTTAAAAAGGTAATTTGGGTTCTTGGATGAACATTGCAATGTTTTTGAATTGAATGAGATTATTGAATGTAAAGATTTGCATTGAATGGTGAATGGAATTGTGGAAATAGAATAGAATTGTTAAATGCTACTGAATTGTATCTAATCTAAAAATGAAATAATCAATCCAATTAGAATGAAAAAATCAAGTAAAATTAATTTTAAAATCCAAAATTCAATTATAATTAAAATCAATTATAATTAATTTAGAAAAACTCAAATTAATTTAATCAGAATCAATTTGACATTAAAATCAATTTAAATAATATAAAATTCATTTGAAATTAATTTCAATTAATTTAAAGCTTGAACCATTTTGAAATTAAGATCAATTTAAAAGTCAATTAAAAATTAAATTGAAATTCCGCAAATAATTTGAAATTAGACTTGACTTGAGATTAATCAATTAGAAATTAAAAAACAAATGAAATCAAATTAAAATCCAAGATCTAATTAAAATCAATTAAAAATTAATTTTGAATTAGAAAAAACAATGAAATCAAAAGCATCATGATCGAAAAGACATAGATAATGATCGATGTTACTAAAATCGAGACAAAAATGGACTTAGGAATGGATGATTGACTTTGGTCAATTGGTTGACCAAACAGTCAAAAGTTGACCAAAGTCAATTGAGAGGCGTGAATTAGGGATTTCTTATGTAAAAATGGGCTAGTAACAAATGCACTAAAGACCCGAATCAAATACCAAGGACTAGTGAGGGATATTACACACATTACAAATATGCTTGGAATCACTGTATGGAACACTATTTAACTAGCTTGGAATTCCTATATTCAATGCTAAGCCTATAACTCCTCATCTTCAGCTCATACGGATACAATATTGGTTAAGCTAGTAGGGTTCAATTGGTCCAATCAATCATGTAAGGCGTGATTATGTATAATTTTAGGATTTATGAATGGCCAATAAATCTTCTTGATAAACCAGATTCTTGCATCAAAAACTTTGTGTGGACAAATAGCATAGATAGTAGAAAGTTGATTACTACATCTTGGAAGGTTATATGCTCACATTAGTTTGAAAGAGGTCTTGGTATCAAAGATATTAAGACAACAAACAAAGGGTGATTGTTTATCTCTTTGTTGGATGTTGATGACTATCAATAATCAATGATTTATTGATAGTCATCAAATTATCATGCAATCATATTATGGATAAGTCAATTGTGCATCATATTTCTTATTTAATATGACCTAACATTAAACGTTCATTTTTCTTTCTAGAGAAACATAGTAAATGGATGGTTATTAATGGGAAAATAATTAATTTATGGACTGACAATTAGTTAGCATACAAAATTAAATATTTAAATCTAGTATTTTCCGTGGATATTCAATTTATGCAAATAGCTAAGGTCAATTCAATTATCTAAGACATCAATTGAAACATTCCTCGTGGCATGTTCATTTTGGCTCCTTAAATTATTGAAGATATTTTAAAGATTAACTTGTCATTTGATGATACTTTTGATGATAAACTCATTTGGACAAGATATGCAAATAGAGGTCTAGCTTTTAAAGATGCCTACAAATTTATTAGGAAGAATCACAACCTGCTAAGTCATTAGTAACTTGGAAGCTAATACATAATATTATTGCAACAGAAGACAACCTGATTCAAAGGGAAATGCACATGGTTTCGAGGTGATCTCTCTACTATCATGATGTGGAAAATGTGTAACACTTATTTCTTAGATGCAAGTAGATCTTACTTTTCTTACATTTGATGGAGCGATTGACATTAACATTGATAAAATTAGTTACGAAATCTTATTCAAACTTGCTGATAGAAGTTGGAGCTCTCAAATTCAGAATCTAATCATGACTATCCTCATAATAATTCTTTGAAAAAATTGACACATAAAAAATAGTATCAAGTTTTAAAATGGTAAAATTGACTTTGATAAATACATTCTTCATGTTAAACAATTGTTCCATATGACATCTACTTCTTTCAAGGGGCACATGTACTTTTAAATTTATGAGTTTACAATTATTAAATACTTTGATACCAAATGTCAACTTTCTCCTACACCTAAAAGCATACAAGTTAATTGGTGTTTTCCTAGTCGTAATTTAATTAAGTGTAACACATATGAAGCTTCAAGGAGAAACCCTCAAATATCAACTTGTGGTGACATATTTAGAGATAATTTAGGAACATTTTTAGGAGCTTTCTCAAATAAGATTGAAGTTTGCACTTCCTTTCAAGCTAAATTGCATGAAAGTATGTTTGCTATCAAATATGCTAATAGAAGAAAATAGATAAATCGTTGACTTAAATCTGACTAAATGTTGGTCATTTGTTCATTTTTTAATGTGAATATTTTTTCTTGATATCTCTTAATTAAATAAAAAATAATTTATACACTATATGCTCATTTATATTTAAGATATCTCAAATTTTCAAAAACAATAAGACATGTGCAAATAGAAAAGTCAATGCAGATTTATCTGTTGATTATGGTATTTCATAGAATTTACTTCTCATTTTTAAAAGTTCTTTTAAGGATAAATCAAATATGTCAACTATCATAGGTTTGATAGGTTAAATTTTATGTCTCTATTTTTTTATTTAATAATTTAATGTTATTAAAAAATAATATAAAAAAATAAGAGAAATGATACATAAATAAGAAACAAAAATATAAGAAAGAGATTGACATAGGTATTGGATCTTTCTCAATGAAATCCTCTGCAGTTATTTTTTACCGCGATTTGTTACATTCTTTTCGTTATATTAAGATTAAATGATTAAAATTTAAATATAAAATTTAAATTTTATTTAATAAAAAATATTTAATTTCAAATAATAATCATTTAATATTAATCTTATGATTAAAAAATATTAAATACGTGATTGCATCAAATACGCGAATGCATTCTTAGATTTGTGTTCTCTTATCTTTTAATTTCTTTTTAAGGAAATATTTTTTATTTTATTAATAAAAAATCATTTTTGTATCCATATAAATTTGAGTATATTTTAATTTTATGAAAAATAATAATTTGAGAAGGCTGTGTCATTCAAATTATATTTTTCAAAAGAACATATTATTTTATAATTTATATTTATATTTGTTATTTTGTGCATGAAACCAAAGAGTAATATAATACATATGCAGAGGCTTACACGTATCCACTAATCATTCAAACATGGTAGAGCTGATTCTGACAAGTGTTAAATCCAGCTCAATCCAAGATACTATGTCTCAAAGAAAATATATAACTTATCTTTCAATAAAATAATTTTTTAATTCAAAAAAAAACTTTTGGAATTATTCTCTTTTAATTGTTATGCACTCACCTACTCACTTTAAATTTACTCCATTGTTTCCATTCTAGCAAAGGAAGGGGTGATGGAGGAGTTAGGTGGAGGTGCAGAAGAGAAGAGGATGAAGATGAAAGTGATGGTAGCAATAGACGATAGTGATGGAAGCTTGTATGCTCTTAAATGGGTACTTGAAAACCTCTTCAATGTTATGACTAGTATGGAAGATGCAACAAGTTCTGAAAATGAGGGAATGGTTTTTCTTGTTCATGTTGAACCAACTTTTCAAAACTATGTGCATGCTATTGGACCAGCTGGTGCCGGTTCGTATCCTTTGCTAATAAAATTCATGTTTGATTCTATGTAATGCAATTTTTTAAGGTTTGCTTTTGATGTGTTCATTTTTCAACAGCTTTTTATCCAGCATCTGTAGTTGTGGATTCGGTGAAGAAAGCTCAACAAGAAAAATCTGTAGCTATTCTTTCAAAGGCTTTGCAAATGTGCAAGGATAAGCTGGTAAATTTATATTCATTTAGGGTGACAAAATGGGTTCCGGCCGTCAAGTCATGCATATTTGATTTCTCCGAACTTTTTTTTTTAAAGTGTACCAAAATTTTATTTTTGTTTTCAATCACTAATATCAATTGAGGTTTATCAAGTGTCCACCGCCAATCACGACTTTATCAAATAACTTTAATATTGTATTAATGGAATTGTAGGTAAAAGCAGAAAGTGTAATTCTAAATCGAGACCCAAGGGAAATGATTTGTCAAGCTGCAGAACAAATGCAAGTTGATCTTTTAATCATGGGTAGTCGTGGACTTGGCACAATCAAAAGGTCACTGTACTATTTTTTTTTTTATAATTATTTTCAATCCGTTTTTTTCTAATATTGTAGTACTAATAAATTGGTGATGTTGAAATTGAAGGAATAAACTTGTGTTAATTTTGGTTTCAGAGCATTTCTTGGAAGTGTAAGCGACTATTGTGCGCATCATGCAAAAGCACCTATTCTGATTGTGAAACCACAAGAGGAGCAACATAAGAGCCACTCATAGTTTTATGTTTAAACATGTCTTTCAATGGATAGCAAGATTTGTGCTATCTTTTAATTTCCATTCCGTAAAGAAGACTAGGTTGGTAATTTTCTGCACTTTTTTTTTTAACTAATGACGAATTACTAAGAAAGAAACCCATGTACTTATGTAAATGTGTTTTTCGGTATGTTGACGTGTCAATACCTAAATGGACAAATTTAGTTTTTATATTTAGGGAAGTCAAAATGAACTATCTAACTTGATTGATCTATCAAGTGATTGATCACCGGTAAACCCTTTTTTTATACACACGCCATTAAAAAAAATTAAAAATCAAGGGTTTAGATGATTTTTAAAAAAAGAATGCATGTTTATTTTTTCACACAATCCCTACTTCACCCTCTTGTGATATTAATTGGTGGGACATATTTAAATACGAAAAACGCCGCCCCATAATAAAAGTTATGTGAAAGATTGGATTTTTTCAACAAACATAAAAAAAATCTCTCATTTAAACAATAATTAAATATACTAATAATATATGTGCAAGGTTCATAGACGCAAATTTAGGATATAAATTCAGTATTAATATTGAATATGAACATAAATTTAGGATAGAAATTTATTATTAGTATTAAATATGAATATTTAAGAGATTCGGGATCAGAATCTGATTTTAAAGACTAGACTATGAAGAAAGTTAACCTTTGAGATATATATTTTGAAGGTTCAAACTCTGGAGAAGGTTAACTTTCTCTGAAGCTTTAAGACTTTGAAATCAGTTAACGCAAGGATCAAAAAGATTTTGATAGGTCATTATCAGATTTTGGGGTTAATCGATGTAAAAATCGTGAAGACTCTAATAGGTCACTATTAGACAGAGAGGGCATTGTGAAGATTTAAACAAAAAATTACACAGACATCTGGGATGTAACGGATAATTCTTTTTGAAATAAAGAGATTCCAAATATCTTTTCAAAGACATTAATCATATCTAATAACATTCCAACGATTATGATTAAACTTCTCCAAAACTCACTTGTGCTAACTCTTCTCTTCAACGACTCTTTTTATGTTTCTCTATATAAGGAGCTGAAGATTTGAAGAAAGACAACCAATCCTTGACAATAAATAGAGATGTTGCTCTCTCAAACAAAAAGCACAAGTTTAACTTAGAATTTCTTATCCTTTGTATATTCTTAGAAATTCATAAGTTTTAAGAGTCTTCTTAAGTTGTATTTTGTTTACACCTTTGTGTATATTAAGTATAATATTTAAACAATCTTTTAAATTAGATTATAAGAAGTCTCTTGCTTATGTGCTTGAGCATCTGATGTCGCTTGTTGTGTACTTGAGCATCAAATGCCTCTTATTAGTGTGTTTGAACATTGAAAATCTTTTACTTATGTGCTTGAGCATTTGTAATCAGTTGTGATTATACTGAAATTCCTTAGAAATACAAGGGGACTGAACTTCTCTCATTTTGTGGGAGGAACCAGGATAAATCTGTTTGTGTATCTCTTTCTTTCACTCTTTAACTTTGAACTTGTTTTTATCCGCTACAAAAACTTAACTCAGTATCAGATTTTAGACGTTAAGTTCAGAATCTGATAAGAGATTTTTAGAAGAAAATAAAGAAAAAGCTAACACAATTCAACCCATTCTTCTTGTATTTTTCTCACCTTCAGTTGGAATCAAAGCAAAGTCTGTGCTATAAACAATTAACATTTGTACAAAAGAGATCCTAAGAGAAAAATATGTTTGTTGCGTCTGATAACTCGGTGTTCCTGGTGGTTATGTTGTTTACAGTGATGTGAAATATGATTATAGTGCTTCCGAGAGAAAAAACTATACTACAAAATATCAAACCTTCAGTGGAGATTCCACTGAGTTTGAATGGAGAAAAAGCAAGATGTGCACTCACATAATAAGCATTGATGATGAGTTATGGGATATTCTTGGAGATTGTATTGATATTGTAGTTGATGTAGTTGGAATGATTATTGGTAGAAAAAACCTCACGCCTGCTCAAAAGAAGATCTATAGAGAACATCATAGAATGTTCTACCTCATTCTGAGTATCTTAAAATAACCAATAAGTCTACTGCAAAAACCATTTTGAATCCTTGGTTTCTACCTATGAAGGCAATCAGTAGGTGAAAGAGGCAAAGATTAACATTTTGGTCTAACAGTATGAACTGTTCATAATGAAAAAAGATGAAGATATTGAAACTATGTTCTCAAGGTTTCAAGTTATGATATATGGACTTCAAGTTCTTAACAGAAGTTATACAACTTTTTATCTTGTCAAGAAGATTCTTAGGAGTCTTCCTGACAACCATCCAAAAAGACAAGGACTTGAATAAAATAAGTCTTGAAAGCTTGATAAGCAATCTCCAAAGTCATGATATTGAGCTCATACGAGATGAACCTGCAAATAAATCCAAGTTTCACACCTTTAAAGTTGTTGGTAAATCGGTTAAGTCTCATAAATTGTAGGAACCATAAGAATTTTCTTATGCAGAAGGTTCTATAGAAGGTTCGGATGATGAAGAGATGGCATTTATAATCAAAAGGTTTCAGTATCTGGCTAAGAATAACAAAAGGTTCTCATGCAGAAGTAGTGGATTCAGAGGATCAAGTTCCAGAGACAAGAAAGATGATCATAAGGGATGCTTCAACGATAAGAATCCTGTTCACTTTATGTGGAAGTTCCTTTGCTCTTACTGAAAGGTTTTTGTGAAAGTTCCTTTGGTCACTTTTTGAAAGGTATTTCTTATTTTCATCAATTTGGATGTAGATGTTACATCTTAAAACAACAAAGTCTATCTAAATAAATTTAATGTTAGACATCAAAAGGGTATCTTCTTTGGATACTCTGAACGCTCAAAGTTATACATACAGTATAATTCTGAAACCAAAGTGGTTGAAGAGTCAACACACATTAAATTTGATGACAAAGAGTCTGACAATAAAAAGTCATACCTAGTTGAATTTTTTTTAGATACTCAAATATCTTAAGACACTTCAGAAGATGGTGGTTCAGAAGCTACCAAGCCTTTAGAAGCACAATATCCAAAAGATGGAGGCCTAGAAGCCGATCCAACTTCTGAAGCTCATCTAGAGGAAGAATCCTCTAAAGAATCTCATGATGTCTTACAAGAAGCAACACAATCCAATAAGACTTTTAAGTATAAGTCTTCACATACATAAGAGCTAATAATTGGAAATAAAGATAGTCCTCTAAAGACAAGTTCTACATTCAAAGAAGAACATTCAATGTTAAGAATCATCTATATGATTGAATCTACTTCTGTTGATGAAGCACTATCTGAAGCTAGCGGAAATACACCCGAACGTATCGCACGCTCGAACATACAATAGAGTCGCCATCGAACTTTATTTATCCTCAAAGGGAAGGGAAAATATCGATAAAACCCGGGGGAAAGAGATATGCTAGGTAAGGAAGTCGGTTATGCAAAGGGAAGGTATTAGCACCCCAAACATCCATGGTACTCCATGGGAACCATTTTGATTGTTCTCACTCGAATAGGTGTGATAACTAAAGATTACTAGCAAAAGAAGGGGAAAAGGAAAAGAAATAGATAAAGTGCTCGGTGAGGATAAGGGCCCTCATGCCTATGTATCCTCATAGTGCAATGAGGAATTCAGAGCTCCGTAGTTCGAATAACTATTAATGGGAGATGAAAAGAAATGTGATCAAAGTATGGTTTGAACCAAAGAATTGTATGATTTAAACTCCAACGAGGGGTGAAAACATGAACCCAAGAGTAAATAGGTATGAACCAACAAGTGAGGGCCTACAACACAGTATCACTGTATTGAGTCAACCAAGAAGGAGAGGAATCAGATGTTTGGGTTACGGGCCAAACAACTCTTGATTCATAAGGAGGTACAAGATGGAGCACAAAGGTATAGTGTATTTGGCTCAAAGAGTAGGTATATCACATGGAGTGAATGAAGGTAGATTATGAATGTAGGTAGTGATTAATATTCCATGGAGATGAATGAGAGGAATGCCCTAAGGCAGGAGTAATAAATAAGTATGCTCGCGGAGGATTCGAACCCTCGTGCCTACGTATTCTCATCGTGCAATGAGAAAATTAGAGCAATCGTAGTTCAACCTACTATGGCTGAAAGCAAAGAGAGATTCGATAGGATTGCCCAGAGGCAAGGTAGATTGCTTAACAAGCAAGGTCGTGGTACTAACCAAAGATGGTGATCATCCACAAGGACAAGCGAGATATTTCCAGAGTCTTAACTCCATAGGGCAAGATAGATGAATGCAATAGTTTGAACTAAATGCAAGGCAAGGAACAAATTTCCAGAGTATGAATTTGAAGGGGCAAAGGAGATATAATGTCAAGGTTTGAACTTGGAGTCAATGTCGAAGGCTGCAAGAGTTTGAAATCCATGGGCAAGGTGTTTAAGCATGCCATAGTCTGAACTATAAGGCAAAGGAACTGATTTGAATGCTAGAGTTTGAACTCCATCAGGGTGGAAGAGTATGGTTCCAAAGTACGAACTGTATGTGCAATGCAAGAGGTAGCCAGAGTCTGAACTCCAAGGGTTGGATAAATGAATTCCAATGTCTGAAATGTAAGGCAGAAAAATATGTCAAAGTATGAATTGTATAGAGAAAATCAAGATAGCCAGAGTCTGAACTCAATAGGGAGAGAATGCAAAGATCTGTATCTTATGGGCAAAGAATAAAGCCAGAGTCTGAACTTCATGGGCTAAAGGGGTTTGCCAAGGTATGCACCTTGAGGGCAAGAAGCAAAATCATAGTATGAACTCCATGGGCTAAAATAAGTCACCAAGGTTTGCACCTTAAAGTGATAAAGCCAGAGTATGAACTCCATGGGCTAAAGGAGGTTGCCAAGGTCTGCACCTTGAGGGAAAGCAATAAAGTAAATCATAGTCTAAACTGATAGGCAGTGCTTGAAGCTATTGATTGAGAAATGGATATGTGACCCTTAGATAACAATCCCAAGAGATGCATGAACTGGATGAGGATTGAATGATTGATCTTTAAAGTAGAATAGATTGATAAATGAGATAGGAATAGATAAGGTAGATTGATAAATAAGATAGCTCGCGAAGAATCTGGATTCTCCTGCCTACGTATCCTTATAGTTCAATAAGGAAATTAGAGCTTTCGTAGTTCAACCCACTAGGGCTGAAAGCAAAGGTGATTGGAGGCGAAAGAATGTGATTGAATGATTAAATGAAAGAGTGGAATAAACTTGATAGTTACTTGATAAGAATCAGACTAAAGTTTATGAGTAACGGTGGATACGATAAGCAACGAGCCAAATGTCTCGCACCCAAAGATATCCAGAATGAGTGTAGGAAAGCTCCAGTCTCATTCCTTCTTTACTACTTAAGGCTCGTGGCATGTAAGTCTCGTCTTAACTTTCAAGTGGAGGAGAATATTTGTTGTTGTTTCTTGTGTCGATGAAGACCTTATCAATCGTTCGATTCGAATTGCACTAAAGTCTATTAATAGAGGTGAATACGATGAGCGTTGGGTCATTCATCCCATACCCAAAGAAATTCAGAATGGGGGTAGGAATTCTCCAGTCCCACTCCTTCTCTATTGCTTAACGCTCGTGTCGTGCAACTTGATTCGGGATTGATAAGTTGTTGATGTAGTCCTTGCTTGTTGCATGATGCTTTATGAAGAGTGAGACTTGTCAATCGTATGATTCGAATTGTGCTAAAGTCTATGAATAAAGGTGAATACGATGAGCGTTGGGTCATTCTTCCCATACCCAAAGATACCCATAATGGGGGTAGGAATTCTCCAGTCTCATTCCTTCTCTATTACTTAAGGATCATGCCACACAATTCCAACTTTGATTTAACAAGCTTTTGCAGTTTCACCTTTGAAGTACTTGTATAATCCGCTGATTGGTATGACTAAGGATGCCTTGATCGAGAATCTGACTTGAGGCTTCGAGCTCCACAGCTTAAAAGAAAAAATCTCATTCAGTGACCAAGGGTCTTTTGGTCACTCAATTTAGACTGTGGGATTATACAGGTTCAAAGGATTTAATTAATCAAAATGGCTTTTGATCAATTTGAATTGTGGGTTTGATTTGGTTTGAAAACTAGGTTAGCACCTAATCTAATGGTCAGAATTGAATTAGACTATCCTAAGGGGTTATGCCATAGTTGATTACAAATTATATGTTATAAAAATACTAAGGGAGCATGTTAATTTTTAAGACTTTTGGATTAAAATTCTATGTTAATTTTGTTGGAGAATTGCCATCCAAGGCGCAGCGGAATTTAAAAATTTCTCCATTTAGTGATCCTTACGAATGGGCATGATCAGTGATAGAATCGTTACCTCTTGTGGCGATTCAAACCTTTGGTGCAGATCTCTGATAATGATCAAAATCTTTGATACAGATCCACGGGGCGATCACGAACGTTGAACGATGACAACGTCTCTACTCAGTCCACACGAACGGATTCCTTCAATCGCAGTGCTAGCTGTTATGAATGAAGGCTTTGAGTGAGAGAGAGATACGAAATTCCAACTCTTCAGTTGTGTTGTATTCCCATACAAAGCTTCTGCACAAGAGCTCTATTTATAGAACCACTTGTGTGGGCTTCAAGCCAAAAAGCCCACTTAAATGTATTTTGGCCCATATCTCATAATATGCCAAAATCACTTAAGTATTTGGTACCTTACCATACTTCGTATTCTTCTTAAGTACACCGTACCTTACGATGTTCCTTAATTATTCTATCTCTCATCAATCCGTCCTTTGTGTGTGACCCTATAGGTTTTCGCGATGTTGGCAATTATATTAAATCACGCATTTAACATAATAAACAGTGAGCGGTATCTAGCAACACATCACTGCTACCCAAGTCACGAAAATGTCATGTGATCTGACAAAACCTCTTGTGATAATAATTATGTGTATAATTACCCCTTTGCCCTCATGTCTATATTGAACACAAGGTATAGACCGTGTCACCCTTGTCCAGTTCAATATTGGGCCCATAGACATTTATCCTGTTACGCAGGATTGGCAAATTCCATCTAGGACACTCATGTCCCTCAGCATGCTTCGTGGAGTACCCATCAATTGTCTTTATGGTTATCCAGTTACGGACAACGTTGGATCAGCAATAAAGCACTCGACTCTACATCTAGGATCCATAGTGGTTTCAGGTCGAAGAGTGGTATACACTATTATCACCATGAGAATAACTTATGACACTTTGCATAACTTTCTATATAGTATTCTCATAGCGGGTCAATCCGGTATAAATATTACTCCTAATATTCATACCTATGTTTAAGACTTGATAACTCTTTATCCATGATCCATGAGATGTGATCATCAGTCTACAAACATAATAGTCTTAATGCTTTAATGTTATCCCACTTCACACTAAAGCTCGACTACGGATACTTTAAGAATAGTGTCCTTATGTTTAATGTGTTCTCATGATTAAGTCACACTTAATACATTAAACGGACTATCTATTCCAGGGACTTTATTAATCAACCATAATAAAGAAAATGCCTTTTTATTATTAATAAATAATTCGATACAAGTACCAAAAGTATTGGCCTCTAGGGCTTACACCAACAAAATTCTATTCTTAAAGGAGCATGTGATTATAGGAAAAAATGTCCAAAATTGCCCCTAAAGGGTAAAATGGTCTTTTGACAAATTTATGGTTATTGAATCAAGAATTCCAATTATGAAAATTCTAGTTAAGCTCGATTAAATTCTAAACTACTCTATTGCTAAAAATGCTATTAGGTGTTAAAATCTTCCAATTTCTAAAACTATTAATATTCCTAAAAATTCTTATTCAAATTTAAATCAAGAGTTTTAACAAACCTAACAATATTGCTAATATTTTGGCAATCCTAATTAACTCCTAATTGGTCTAATTAAGCTAAATTGTAACAATCAAAATTATCTAATTAACAAAACTAAATAACAAACAAAAAACAAAGAAAAGAGAATGGGCTTTTGCATAACAGGGGGTGCAGGCCCGGTTTGGGTGTGTGCTGGAAAAAGAGGGCAAGATAGGGTACAAATGCATGGGCTTCAGTTGCCAAAGCCCAATGTTGAACATGTTCTTTTCAGCCAGGGGGTGCAGTAGAGAAATTGGAGTGAGAGGGTACTGCATTGGGCTTGGAATAAACCAAGACCAAATAGAATTAAGCCCAATTGACTTGGAAAAAACCAGCATAATTTTGAATACGCATCCGTGCTCTTCCCGGAAACCCAGACCACCGGCGCTGGAACTCCACCATGGGTCACCGCACCGGAAATCGCTTTCGGCTGCGGTGGCCGCCAGAAATGGATAGTGGAACCACCTCCATCTTCGTCTCGATCTCCTGAACAAGAATCTAACATCCAACTTCTCTAACTTCTGCCCTAGATCCATAACTGAAACCAAATCCTTAAGAACCCCTAAAAGATCAAATCTAGAATACACCTCCATGAATAAGATTCGAGGTTCCTCATGATAGGGGTTTGCAACAACATGGTGCAAGGTTCAGCATAGCAACCAAAATGCAATGAAATGATGAAAATGGACCTACGTCCGAAGTTGAGACTTGCTCCGGCGAGTGTTGATCGGAGAAGATGAAGACGGAAAATCACTTGTACAAACAGGTACAGTATTGCCTTTACTTCCTTCCGATTTACTTTTTTTCCAATTCTTCTTCTTCAAAAATTATGTAGTGTGATGAGGTTAAGCTCTCTCTTCTTGAAGCTTCAATGTGAAGCTTCAATGGAGTTTTAGAAATTGAGCTTTGAGTGTAAGAGGGAGAGGATTCAGAGAGAATGATTGCAGAGGATTGAAGGTGATGATTGCCAAAAGGCGAGGTCCCTGAAATGATGATGAAGATGTAGATTTATAGTGATTAGGCTTGAGATTAATATGGCTTGGAGTTAGTTATTGTCAGGTTAGGAGTCAGCTTAGGAGTTAGTTGGGGTGAACTCAGTGAGTTTAGTTGGTTAACTCACTGAGTTGGAAGTTAGTTGGTTGGATTGGTTAATTGGTTAATTGGTTAGTTTTGAGTGATTCCAATAGTGATTGGTTATAACAGGTTGACCTTAAGTGGATTTGGCTTTGAAGTTTTGTTTATGGCCTGTTATTCAATTGGCTCTGGTGTGGATGACTTGCAGCTGTAGGTAAATGACAATTCAAGTGTGATGCTATGACATGTTGAACCTTCTGTGAGCCAAACTCTGTTATGGGTTCTGCTACTCCTTTGTTTTGCTATACATTGCCAACTGATAGTTGTTTGTGAATTTTGTTGCACTTGTTTGCCGCAGATTTACTGTATTCACCATGTACTTGGTTGAAGCTTTATTTGAAGTTTCGTCGAGTGCTTATACCGAGAACTGTCGTGACATGAATGAGGTTCTGCAGGATGCTTCAGCTGACTCATGGTCTTTTTCTGGTGTTTATGCAGGTGTGCATTTGTCTTGAATTGCAAGCCTTAGCTATCTTCAATGATGGGGGTTCATGTTTCGATCTAGTGGTTCAATTCTCACAGCAGTGCAAAAATTCCTGTAAAATAAGCTATGAGTCGACTCAAACATGGAATGAGTCGACTCAAACAAAGTTTATTCCAGGGTTGAGTCGACCTATGTCTCGACCTGTTCGGACCCGCATCAAAATGGTTCAAAGAAAAATAGGACATAAGTCGACGAAAAGGGCGGACGAGTCGACTCATTCAAGTTTTCTAGAATTGAGTCGACTTGGGAGTCATCCTATTTGGACCCGAAGGGACAAAGTTCAAGAAAAAAAAGGGAATGAGTCGATGTAAGGAATGGATGAGTCGACTCACTCTAGTTTCCCATAATTAAGTCGACTTGTTTGGACCCGAAGGTTTTGCTTCGAGTCATGAGTCAAGTCACAGAGCTGAAACTTCCAAAAATGAGTTTTTTGCAATGTATTATGACATTTACTTGCATATTTTGTATGTAATGGATATTTTAAGGATGAAAATGAAAGGAATTGGCCAATTGAATGAAAATACATGAATATGTCACTTGAAATGGATTAAATTTTAGGCTTCTATGATCATGATGAATGGAAGTTATGAGACCAAGGACTTGGGTTATGACTAATAGACTCAAGCACCAATGATGGTGTCATACCCTAAATTTTACCCTGAGTTTTCACTTGTATCCTTATAGTAAAATTAATCCATTTTGTGACGCATTTCATAAGTTAAAAGCATTTATCAGAGTTTAGATGAAAAGTCATGAATTCTGGCATTTTATCTGGTCTTGATGACACTCATTCAGTCATTTGTTGATTAAGAAATAAAAAAAAACTTGATTTCTCAAATCTCCATGCATCATTCATTATGTTGCATCTTATTTCAGAGGTTCAGAAGATGATAATCAAAAGTGTTGTCATCGTCTGAATCTTTATAGGTTTTGTTTGTGTTTGAGAATCAGCAGTAAATGGTCCAAGAGCAATTCATTTGCATCTGGTTATTTGTTCACGATTATTCAGTCATGAATTCAATGCATTTAAAAGTTGTTTGCATTTTATACTTGTCACAACATGCATTTTGTTTCACATAACACTTAAAAGTTGTTATTCCTTTATTTTTTATTTTTTAGTCAAAATAATTATTTAAATTAACTAGGATTAATGAGTAATTAATTTGAATTTATTGAAAATGATAGATTTGTATCTTATTCTTTTTTAACTAACATATTTCAATACCAAAAAAAAAGGGGAAATGAAATAGAAAATAAGATAATTTGGTTGATAGTAGAATTCTACCTCTATTCACACGTGATATTGCATTCACATCATCATATTTCATGCTATTGATGTACTTAATTTTTCTTTTTCTGCTACTTGGATTGACATAACTTTTTCTTGAGCCCCATAACCTGACCTACTCACTGCATCTCTCAAGTCAACCTCACAACAACTTGGAAGAGCACTAAAACCAACCCACACGTTATCTCTCTCTCATATTTTTCAGGCGGAAAACTCCCTCCCTCTGAATAAAAAACAAGGTGTCTCACACACACCTATGATATATCTCTCTTTGTTGGTAATATAAAGAAAAAGCTGGATTCATACCTCACTTTCTCTCTCAAATGAAAAGTAAAAATAGAAATCAAGAAAAATGAGGTTTTCATTCTACTGAAAATGCAGCACAATAACACATCACTTTCCTCTCTTTTTCATGACAGTAAACCGCAAACACACTCCATTTAAAATACACCATCATCCCTCTCATCCAACATTCATTCACTTACCGTAATAAACACACATACAATACTATGAATTTACTTGAAAAACCAACATAATCCTCATTTTCTTGTAATTACCATACAGTGACCTTTCGCAAGCATCCATCGCCGTTTCAAAGCAGCGACACTTCAAAAACTACAACCTCCATAACCGTAACTTATTTCAAACTCTCTCTAACAACAACATCAAGCCCAATCATCAAATAACAACGAGTAGTAAGGAAAAAGAGTACAAACAACATGCATGAGCCACACAAAAAAAGAGAAGAAGATTCGAGTCATAATCGAAACAACCGTGAGTTTGAAACCATCGCTCACCGCTGAACCGTATATCACTCTGACCACCATTCTGAAACTGAAACGAATCACATTCCACACGCCCCCACCGTGTCTCGTGCAGCTGCCGTCGTGCACCCCTCAATTGCATCACCGACATCATCCATTTGGAGGTTTGGATCGCTAATACTCTTTTTACCCTTTTTAAATTTTGTTTCTTTGAATGAGAAAGGAGGGTTAGTGTTGATTTTGAAAAGATAAAGAACATTGAGTGAAGAAGAAAGGTTCTCCTTTTATTTTTGTTTCAATTTTGTATGAGAGAGAGGACAGTTATTGAGTTATAGATTCTTGTTTATACAGCTTGTTAGGATGATAAACATGTTTTAATTTTCAATTTTTGTCTACATGTGAAACCATAATGAAAACATAGACAAAAAAATAAGCATGTGTGTTATATCATGTTATATTAAATGTCCACTAAATATACTTGCTTCTTTAATATTATAATTGTGTTACTTGGCATAAAATTGTCTACTTATGTGAAAATATGATTCATATATCTAAATTGGATTATACAGAGTTTTTTTTAATCATTTAAATATATAATAAACTTAAAAAGTTGAATAAAAATATTTAAAATTACAATTAATCTAGAACACAGAAACATTATCATTTTTTTTAGTATTGTACGTGATGTTTGTATTCAAGGCTTTTCATACATTGTTGATTTTGTTTCATATATTTTTATTATCTTTTATAACAATTTTTTACTAGTTTATTTAAAATCTAGAAAAAGTGTGCACGTGATTGATATATTGGTTGAAGTTTCTCTTTAGCTTTCTTGTGCAACATATGGAATTCTTTTTTAAAATGGACAAAAGTTCAATAATTTTTATTAATTGTTTATTTCAACTTTTTTTTTAGGTTATGATTCTAATTGAAACTTATACCTATCATAAAAAGCACCTCTTATGCTTATAAAATAATTAGGACCTTGATTAAGGAAAATTATTCAAAATTGATTTACTTTAAATTTTAAATAATATCTTAAATCTAGGATTAGAACCTTATTTAGGTGTTGGGTCAAATATCATGCCGTTTTTTTTTCACTAATAAAAGTTAATTAATAAGATTATTTATCTTTTCTCAATAAAAATGGAAGAAACTGATTAAGTTTAGACTTTCTCTGTTTCGAATGTTAGG
Organism: Lathyrus oleraceus; assembly: GCF_024323335.1. Taxonomy (NCBI): domain Eukaryota; kingdom Viridiplantae; phylum Streptophyta; class Magnoliopsida; order Fabales; family Fabaceae; genus Lathyrus; species Lathyrus oleraceus. Next base: position 165,296,322 of record NC_066584.1, on the reverse strand, counting down.
ATACTGCTGTAGAGCTCAATGTTCAAACATTCATCTTCCATATTAACATACAGTAATTACCAGAATTAAGTCATTTCTCTTATAGAAGAAAAAGATTGATTGGGTATCGACCTTCTCTTTCCCGATTATTTGGACACTGTTGTAGAGCTCTATGTCTGATTAATCGTCTTCCGTTAATGAACTTTGACATAATTTGCCACACATTTTCACAACAAACTTTTGGATGAAAAGAGAGTGATTGGGCTTAGGCCTCTTCCTTTTCGGGCATTCCAGTAGAGCTCCCTGCTTGGATGCCTGTCTCCGCTTAAAATCAACTCAAACTCATCAAACTTATTTTCCGCCCTCGTGCGACCCCGAAAACATTTTCAAAAAAGAGTATGTAACATCTATTTTGATGCGAAACAAACAAAGACTTCAGCCTCCAAGAGTGAGCAGCAAGTAAAGGTTTAATCGCTCAAATGTGATCCAAGCACCACTCTCTTTAAAAGCAATCCATCTAGTAGTTCTCTTTAGGTAGAACTACGTATGCCTTGAGTTCTTCATAGCACCTGGAGATACGTAGGAGCAGGATTGCGAAATCTTGTCAAGCACATTAATATTAAAAAACCTTAAGTCTTTCCTTTTTTTCTTTCTCTTTTCTCACTCGATAAGTAGAAGTTCACAAACGGTATCACGCTAACACTCTAACACAAAACTAACTAAATGGGTCCCATCGAGTACGATGGATGCGAGGGGTGCTAATACCTTCCCCTTGCATAACCGACTCCCGAACCCGATTTGGTTGCGACGACCATTTCTTTTTTATTTTTGTGGGTTTTATCGATATTTCCCCTTTCCCTCTTTGGGAATAAATAAAGTTCGGTGGCGACTCTGTTTTGTTTATATTTCGAGTGTTCCTTACGCTCAGGTATTTTTCGCACCGCGACAGCTGGCGACTCTGCTGGGGACAGATATGATCTCTTATGCGAGTCCACCTTAGTTTAGTTTATTTTGTGCTTGAGTGTTCCTTTTATGTATTTATTTACTTCTTATTTGTTCTATCTATATATGCCTTTATTATCTGTATTTTCAATTGCTGTATTATTAATATATGGTATCATTGGAACTTTCTGGACTATTGGCATTTGTGTGAGGAAAAGCTTTATACCCGAGCTATGAGGAAAACTTAAGTTAGGATGGTGGTTGTGTAGTATTGACCTGCAAGACATCAGACTCGTTAGGTTGATGCGAGAACCCCACTCATATGAGATCACTTGAAAGTATTAGTGTCTTACGATTAGTCGTTTTTGTAACACCCTTCTAAAATACCCCAAATATTTAATTAAAATAACAATATATCAATCAGAGTAAATATGCAATTAAGGGTGTCACACAATCATTTCACACCATTCACCATAATAACTGTCATGCTCTTTTATTAATTCAAAACATAAAGCATTTGCACAATACGCAGCGGATAGAAATCAAATCAATCATGCAAAACATGTAACACATTACATGTAAAATTATTCAACAAGGTAAAACATCCCGTCCCGATGTTACATCTATCAGAGCATGACCCACTAAGGAGACTACACTAGACTCCAAGCACTAGCTTCTACTCAATCACTGCTCGTTACCTGAAAAATAGTTGTAAGGGTGAGTTCCTCAATCGATATAAAAAGCATTATAAAATATCATGTAATGCTAAGTAAATAACACATTAATCACCCTAATCATATCACACATTCGATAACGGCACATCAATTCAAATATCATACTCAATACCAACACAATTCATACTCATACTCAATGCCAACACAAACACACGTATAATATTGGAATACATCCATTCATATTATACACCATACATACATTATGCAATGAGACTCCATGCATGCGGTACCGACTATTCGTGAACATACAGTTCAACCTCACCGATCAAATCCAGATACGGCTACCAAGCCCACTAGTCCCACTCATTTGAGACCTAGTGACTCACTCACTAATTCCTCACCATGGGAATTAGCTACCACCCCAAGGGCCATGCTATGCACGCTAATTCACCTAGCATGCAAACATCAACAACAGTCCATAATGACTAACTCACTAATTCCTCACCATGGGAATTAGCTACCACCATAAAGGCCACAATATGCATGCTAAATCACCTAGCAATGCAAAATCATCAACAATAATCCACAATGGACATATGCTCACACTCTAAGCCATAAACAGTCCATTCACAATTGCATACATAACATATACATTCACAGCATTATGCATACCATCATACATCATCAACACATGTATCAAAACATCATATCATGTCAAATAATTAATCACAGTATTAGCACACTCCACTAATACCTATACTGCTCAAAACAGCGGGAATTAATCCCTATTACATCATACGCCAATATAGGCCAAACACCAATTATGCACACATTATTCAAATATTAATTTTTCACTTTTCCAACAGTGTTAACCGGTTAACACCCTGGGTTAACCGGTTAACGCAACACAGAACACGCTTTCTGGCAAAACTCAACAGTGTTAACCGGTTAACACCCTGGGTTAACCGGTTAACGCAGACAGAACAGCAATATTTTCACAACTCACAACAGTGTTAACCGGTTAACGCCCTGGGTTAACCGGTTAACGCCCTGGGTTAACCGGTTAACGCAAGCAAAACAGCAATAGTTCACAAATCCTAACAGTGTTAACCGGTTAACACCCTGGGTTAACCGGTTAACGCAAGACAGAAAGCTGTTCCTGCGCTAACACGAAGCAGAATGCAGAATTCTCCGCATTTTCCGCCGTTGGAGGACTTCCGGACCTCCGATTCAGATTCCGTAAAAAGCTATACGTTCGGGAAATCACAACTCACACAAATACAGATTCAATTACAGCTTTAACACAACTTATCCAACATAATTTTTCAGCATTCAACATCCCAATTAGGGTCAATTCAACGGTTTATCACTACCCATTACATGTTAACCCATAATACCCATTAAACGACGATAAACCCCCCTTACCTGAGTTAATCCGGCGAATCTTTAAGCTTCAAACTTTTCTCTTCTCCCACCTTCTTCCTCTTGCTCTGTCTCTTTGCCCTTTTCCTCTTTTCAGCCGTTTCTCTGCTTTTCACGTAAAACCCTCTTTACCAAAATGAAACTCTTTTCTTATTTCCAACTTATATACTTTCCAATAATTATTATTCCAATAATAATAATAATAATCCAATAATTCTAATTATTTAATTAAATTAATAAATATAATATTAACTTAAATTAAATAATTATCTTATTTTTATCGGGGTGTTACAACTCTCCCCCACTAAAAGAGTTTTCGTCCTCGAAAACATACCTCAAGCGAATAACTCAGGATAAGACTCCTTCATCTGACTCTCAAGTTCCCAAGTCACATTGCCACCTGTTGGTCCTCCCCAAGCTACCTTTACCAAGGCAATCTCTTTACCCCGCAACTGCTTCATCTCTCGATCCTCGATCCTCATAGGTGATGTTTCAACAGTCAGGTTATCTCTCACCTGTACATCATCTATTTGGGCTACATGCGACGGATCAGGAACGTACCTCCTCAACTGAGACACATGAAAAACCTCATGCAAATTCGCAAGTGACGGCGGTAAAGCGATACGATAGGCTACCTCCCTTATCCTCTCCAAAATCTGATAAGGACCAATAAATCGAGGTGTCAACTTCTTCGACTTCAAAGCTCGACCAACCCCAGTTATCGGAGTAACACGAAGAAACACATGATCTCCCTCTTGAAACTCAAGTGACTTCCTTCTCTTGTCGTGATAACTCTTCTGACGACTCTGAGCAATTCTCATCTTCTCCTGAATCATCTTAATCTTTTCCGTAGTTTGTTGAACAATCTCTGGTCCAACCACAGCACCCTCACCGGACTCATACCAACATAAAGGTGTCCGACATCTTCTACCATACAAGGCTTCAAACGGTGCCATACCAATGCTCGAATGAAAACTATTGTTGTAGGTAAACTCAATCAAAGGTAAATAACAATCCCAAGCACCTCCCTTTTCCAAAACACAAGCCCTCAAAAGATCCTCTAGTGACTGAATCGTCCTCTCAGTCTGACCATCAGTCTGCGGATGATATGCAGAACTCAATCTCAGCTTAGTTCCCAAAGCCTTCTGCAAACCTTCCCAAAACTTTGATGTAAATCTAGGATCTCTGTCCGAAACAATACTCGACGGAATACCATGCAAACTTACAATCTTCTCAATATACAACTCGGCTAATCTCTCTAACGGATAATCCATTCTGATCGGAATGAAATGAGCCGATTTCGTCAATCTATCTACAATCACCCAAATAGCTTCAAAATTCTTACTTGTCCTCGGTAAACCAGAAACAAAATCCATACTGATACTATCCCACTTCCATTCTGGAATAGCCAACGGTTGCATTAGCCCAGACGGCTTCTGATGCTCAATCTTTGACTTCTGACAAGTCAAACAAGAATAAACAAAACTCGCAATTTCTCTTTTCATTCCCGGCCACCAAAATAACTTTTTCAAATCATGATACATCTTCGTAGCTCCAGGATGAATACTCAGGCCACTACGATGTCCTTCCTCAAGAATACTCTTCTTAAGTTCGGTAACATCCGGAATACACACCCGATTACCAATTTTCAAAACACCATTCTCATCAACTCTGAATTCACCACCTTGACCTTGATTCACTAGAGTCAACTTATCAACCAAAAGCACATCGGATTTCTGACCCTCTCTAATCTCATCCAGAATACTACTCGTTAACTTCAACATTCCCAATTTAACACTATTGTGAGTACTCTCACACACCAAACTCAAGTCTCTAAACTGCTCAATTAAATCCAATTCCTTAACCATTAACATAGACATATGCAATGATTTCCGACTCAATGCATCAACCACTACGTTTGCTTTACCCGGATGGTAATTCAACCCAAAGTCATAATCCTTCAGAAACTCTAACCATCTCCTCTGTCTCATATTCAGCTCTTTCTGATCAAACAAATACTTTAAACTTTTATGGTCACTGAAAACCTCAAATCTTGACCCGTACAAGTAATGCCTCCACAACTTCAGAACAAAAACCACAGCTGCCAACTCTAAATCGTGTGTCGGATAGTTCCTCTCATGAACCCTCAGTTGTCTCGAAGCATAAGCTATAACCTGCTTATTCTGCATCAACACACCACCCAAACCCAACAATGAAGCATCACAGTAAACCTCAAATAGTTCTGACGGACTCAGTAATATCAGAATAGGAGCAGTAGTTAACCTTCTCTTTAACTCTTGGAAACCTTCTTCACATTTTGAGTCCCAAACAAACGCTTGCCCCTTTCTGGTCAACATCGTCAACGGTAACGCCAACTTAGAAAATCCCTCGATGAATTTCCTATAATAGCCTGCAAGTCCAAGAAAACTCCTTATCTCAGGAACTGACTTCGGAGCTTCCCACTTAGATACCACTTCTATCTTAGAAGGATCAACAGCAACACCACCTCTTGAAATCACATGACCAAGAAAACTAACCTCTTCTAACCAAAATTCACACTTAGACAGTTTAGCAAATAACTTCTTTTCTCGTAGAACTTCTAAAACCACTCTCAAATGTTCAGCATGCTCTTCTTCAGACTTCGAATACACCAAAATATCGTCAATAAACACCACAACAAACTTGTCTAGGTACGGATGGAAAATCCTATTCATATACTCCATAAACACTCCAGGCGCCTTAGTCACACCAAAAGGCATTACAGAATACTCATAATGTCCATACCTTGTTCTGAAAGCAGTCTTCTGAATATCCTCAGTTTTCACACGTATCTGATGATACCCAGATCTCAAATCTATTTTGCTGAACACACTCGCACCAACCAACTGATCCATCAAATCATCAATCCTCGGCAAAGGATACCGATTCTTGATCGTCACTTTATTCAGTTGCCTGTAGTCCACACACAACCTCATAGTACCTTCTTTCTTCTTAACCAATAACACTGGTGCACCCCACGGTGACACACTCGGACGAATAAATTTCTTATCCAACAGATCTTCCAACTGACTCTTCAATTCAGTTAACTCAACAGCAGACATACGGTACGGAGCCATTGACACCGGCCCAGTACCAGGTACCAAATCAATCGAGAACTCAACTTCACGCTCTGGCGGTAATTCATTCACTTCTTCCGGAAACACATCAGGAAAATCACACACCACAGCTAGATCGCAAATCACCAGTTTATCTTTAGCCTCCAAAGTCGCTAACAGCATAAACAACTCTGCCCCATCTGCTACTGCCTCATTCACCTGCCTCGCTGATAGAAACAAACTCTTCCCTTCCTCAATCTCAGGAAAGATCACAGTCTTATCAAAACAATTGATATAAACTCGGTTAAACACCAACCAGTTCATACCCAGGATAACATCAATCTGCACTAGTGGAAGACACACAAGGTCCATCCCAAAGTCTCTACCAAAAATACTCAAAGAACAATTTAAACAAACTGAAGTAGTAGTCACTGAACCCTTCGCAGGAGTATCAATCACCATACTTCCATGCATCTCAGATATCTCTAACTTAAGTTTCACAGCACAATCCAAAGATATAAAGGAATGAGTCGCACCTGTGTCAATAATAGCTACAAGAGGAAAGCCATTAATATAACACGTACCTCGGATCAAACGATCATCTGCAAAAGTCTCAGAACCCGATAAAGCAAAGACCTTGCCTCCCGACTGGTTCTCTTTCTTCGGCTTAGGACACTGTGGACTGATATGACCCACTTCTCCACAGTTGAAACAAGTCACAGTCTTCGACCGGCACTCTGCAGCCAAATGACCACCTTTTCCACACTTGAAACACTTCCTCTCAGCACTGGTACACTCATGGACATGATGTCCAGCCTGACCACATCTGTAACACTTAGCAGGGGCACTAGAGTCTCCCCCACTAGGCCTCTTCATTCCACTCTGTCTCTGGAAACCTTTGCCAGCTGCATACGGTTTCCCACGATCATTCTGATTCTTGCCTTTCCTATCAACCCTCTGCTGATAGCTCTCCGTTCTGGCCTTGGTATCCTGTTCAAAAATCCTGCAACAGTCAACCAAATCAGAAAACACTCTAATCCGCTGATACCCAATAGCCTGCTTGATCTCGGGACGTAACCCGTTCTCAAACTTCACACACTTTGAAAATTCCCCAGTAGCCTCATCATAGGGAGTGTAATACTTTGACAGCTCTGTGAACTTAGCAGCATACTCAGTAACAGACCGATTGCCCTGCTTCAATTCTAAGAACTCTATCTCTTTCTTTCCTCTGACATCCTCTGGAAAGTACTTCCTCAGGAATCTCTCTCTGAACACTGCCCAAGTGATCTCAGCATTCCCAGCAGATTCCAACTCAGTGCGGGTAGCAACCCACCAATCATCTGCTTCTTCTGACAGCATATGCGTACCGAACCTGACCTTCTGGTTATCGGCACACTCAGTCACTCGGAAGATCCTCTCGATCTCCTTCAACCATTTCTGAGCACCATCTGGATCGTATGCTCCCTTGAACATTGGAGGATTGTTCTTCTGGAACTCACTCAGTTGACGAGCAGCTCCCATTCCCACAACAATCGGATTCCCTCCAAGTACTCCAGCTAGCATACCCAGAGCCTCAGCAATCGCAGCATCATCTCTACCTCTTCCAGCCATCTCTATTCTGAAAACCCAATTAAGCTAAAACAATAAGTACTGATAGGGTTACACAACACCTATCCCGTACAGGGAAACAGAATAATTACGACTCGACTCGACCGACTATGCTCTGATACCACTAATGTAACACCCTTCTAAAATACCCCAAATATTTAATTAAAATAACAATATATCAATCAGAGTAAATATGCAATTAAGGGTGTCACACAATCATTTCACACCATTCACCATAATAACTGTCATGCTCTTTTATTAATTCAAAACATAAAGCATTTGCACAATACGCAGCAGATAGAAATCAAATCAATCATGCAAAACATGTAACACATTACATGTAAAATTATTCAACAAGGTAAAACATCCCGTCCCGATGTTACATCTATCAGAGCATGACCCACTAAGGAGACTACACTAGACTCCAAGCACTAGCTTCTACTCAATCACTGCTCGTTACCTGAAAAATAGTTGTAAGGGTGAGTTCCTCAATCGATATAAAAAGCATTATAAAATATCATGTAATGCTAAGTAAATAACACATTAATCACCCTAATCATATCACACATTCGGTAACGGCACATCAATTCAAATATCATACTCAATACCAACACAATTCATACTCATACTCAATGCCAACACAAACACACGTATAATATTGGAATACATCCATTCATATTATACACCATACATACATTATGCAATGAGACTCCATGCATGCGGTACCGACTATTCGTGAACATACAGTTCAACCTCACCGATCAAATCCAGATACGGCTACCAAGCCCACTAGTCCCACTCATTTGAGACCTAGTGACTCACTCACTAATTCCTCACCATGGGAATTAGCTACCACCCCAAGGGCCATGCTATGCACGCTAATTCACCTAGCATGCAAACATCAACAACAGTCCATAATGACTAACTCACTAATTCCTCACCATGGGAATTAGCTACCACCATAAAGGCCACAATATGCATGCTAAATCACCTAGCAATGCAAAATCATCAACAATAATCCACAATGGACATATGCTCACACTCTAAGCCATAAACAGTCCATTCACAATTGCATACATAACATATACATTCACAGCATTATGCATACCATCATACATCATCAACACATGTATCAAAACATCATATCATGTCAAATAATTAATCACAGTATTAGCACACTCCACTAATACCTATACTGCTCAAAACAGCGGGAATTAATCCCTATTACATCATACGCCAATATAGGCCAAACACCAATTATGCACACATTATTCAAATATTAATTTTTCACTTTTCCAACAGTGTTAACCGGTTAACACCCTGGGTTAACCGGTTAACGCAACACAGAACACGCTTTCTGGCAAAACTCAACAGTGTTAACGGGTTAACACCCTGGGTTAACCGGTTAACGCAGACAGAACAACAATATTTTCACAACTCACAACAGTGTTAACCGGTTAACGCCCTGGGTTAACCGGTTAACGCAAGCAAAACAGCAATACTTCACAAATCCTAACAGTGTTAACCGGTTAACACCCTGGGTTAACCGGTTAACGCAAGACAGAAAGCTGTTCCTGCGCTAACACGAAGCAGAATGCAGAATTCTCCGCATTTTCCGCCGTTGGAGGACTTCCGGACCTCCGATTCAGATTCCGTAAAAAGCTATACGTTCGGGAAATCACAACTCACACAAATACAGATTCAATTACAGCTTTAACACAACTTATCCAACATAATTTTTCAGCATTCAACATCCCAATTAGGGTCAATTCAACGGTTTATCACTACCCATTACATGTTAACCCATAATACCCATTAAACGACGATAAACCCCCCTTACCTGAGTTAATCCGGCGAATCTTTAAGCTTCAAGCTTTTCTCTTCTCCCACCTTCTTCCTCTTGTTCTGTCTCTTTGCCCTTTTCCTCTTTTCAGCCGTTTCTCTGCTTTTCACGTAAAACCCTCTTTACCAAAATGAAACTCTTTTCTTATTTCCAACTTATATACTTTCCAATAATTATTATTCCAATAATAATAATAATAATCCAATAATTCCAATTATTTAATTAAATTAATAAATATAATATTAACTTAAATTAAATAATTATCTTATTTTTATCGGGGTGTTACAGTTTTGGCGGTGACACTTTCAACCTCGATCTATGATTTTGAGGACCTTTTGTAGAACCCTGAACCTATGGCTTTTAGGACCGATGGTTGTGTAGTATTGACCTATGAGACTTATGACTCGTTGGGTTAATGCTAAAACCTCAATCAGAATAGATCATTCTTTGAGGATATTATTCTCTTACGAGTAGTCGTTCTGACGATAATATTATCAGGTGTGATCCATGACTCTGGGAACCGTGTCTAGAACCGTGGAGTCTATGGTTGTGTAGTATTGACCTATGAGACTTAGGACTCATTGGGTTAATATAAAGACCTCACCTAGAATAGATCCTTTTTAAAATATTATTGTCTTATGATTAGTCGTTCTGACGATAATATTCTTGAATTGGATCCATGACTCTAGGAACCTTTTAAACCCTAGAGCCTACCTGTGTTTGGTTTTCCTATTCCCGGAACCTTTCCTCCATGAAGTAATTAATCAGAATGTTCCAATGATCACCTACCCAACTGTACATACATAAACATAAAACATTTCATAATCATAACACATATGACATGTGCATATTTTCAAGGGACCTAAAGACTCGTTTGATTGCAGGCATTCAGAAGACATGGGTAGCAATCAAAAAAGTACTTATTCATTCAAGTTCAGGAATCCAAAGCTAGGATTGATTAAGGGGTTGATCTCAGATATGAAAAAAATCAGAAGGAACAACTTTTATGTTGAGTATGCTGACCTGTTGACTATCATGAACACCGAGGTGGATGCTTGGGCCATTTTCACTTTGGCACAATTCTATGATCCTCCCTTGCGGTGTTTCACATTCCAGGACTTCCAGTTGGCGCCAACACTGGAAGAGTTCTCACATATAGCAGACATTGGTATCAAGGAGGAAGTCCCTTACACCGGTCTAGGGGAATCTCCTACACATCAACAAATAGGTTCATCTATACATCTAGATAAAGCGGAAGTGAAAGCTAATCTTGGACCAAAAGGAGACACTTTGGGCTTCACTTTGAAGTTCTTAGTGGGAAAAGCTTCATATTTCAAAAGTAAAGAAGATTGGGTCGCTTTCAATGATGTGTTAGCCTTGATACTCTATGGGATTGTCTTGTTCCCGAACATTGATGACTTCGTGGACATGACTGCTATACGCATTTTCTTGATCAAGAATCCCATTCCCACCTTGCTTGTAGATATTTATCACTCTATCCATTGGAGAAATGAGAAGAAGGGGGGGATGATCCAGTGTTGCGCTCTTTTACTGTATAAATGGTTCTTATCTCACTTACCAAGCGAAGGTCCTTTTGTTCAGAACAAGGATAACCTCAAGTGGTCTCAAAAAATCATGTCTCTCACTACCAATGACATCGCCTGGTACTCTCGTGTTTATGATGATGTGGACATAATCGTCAAATGTGGCAACTTCCATAATGTGCCACTCATAGGAACTCGAGGTTGCATCAATTACAACCCTGAGCTTGCTATGCGGTAACTTGGGTTTCCTATGGATGACAAACCAGAAGACAAGTTGTTAGAAGGTTTCTTGCTGGGAGAAGGAGTGAAGGACTTTGATCTGGTAAAGAGGATAGGTCGTGCCTGGACTAAAGTTCGTAGAGAAGGAAAAAGGGAGCGTGGAAAGAAGAATTGTATAGCTAGAGGGCCATATACAAGTTGGGTCCAAGCCAGAGCTTCTCAAGACAAACTACCTTACCCTTATGAGCCTCCAATGCATACAAATCTTCCAGAACCTACTCACGTCACTATGGAGGAAGCTAAAGAGCTCAAAGTTGTCATCCAAAGTTTGGAAAAAGAGAATGAAGAGCTACGGTTGAACCTTCTCCGGATTACTGAAGAAAGGGATAATCATAAGTGGGAGCTTGGGCGGAAGAAAACACAACTTCAAGCAAATGTGGAAAGGACTGATAAGGAGGAATATAAGAGAAAAAGAGTCAAACAGGGGTTAGATCAGGCTGACAGCTCCTTGAATACCGTCAAAATCCAACTGAAAGCGGCTGAGAGGGATTGTCGTGAGAAAGAGAAATGGTGGAAGCTCGCCACAAAACAAAAGAAGGAGATAAGAGAGACGCTTGAGGATGAGATAGTCAACCTCAGTGTTTCATTCTGTGAATCAAAAGAAAGGGAAGAACGAGACTGCCGCAGTAAAGAGAGTGCTCTGGCTGCTACTCAGGTTACACCTGAAATATGGAAAGGAAAGTGCCAGGAGGTTGAAAATGCTAATGAGTGGGAACGATACTGGAGAGGCCGACATGACTCTTTGCTACGAGAAGGTGAAGATTGGATGAACGCAAGGGAAAATGTGAATGCTAGTTTGGCAGCCTGCGAGGAAACCATCCAGTTTTTACATGAACAAAGAAATGAGTATCGAGATAAGTTTACCAGTTTGATAGACTTCTGTAATGGCATGGCTACGAATGTATTTTTGATGCTAAGATGTGCCCTGGAAGACATAGACAATGACAACATCCCTCTTTCAGTGACCGAATTTATTTATCTTTGTGAAGACATGATGAAAAGGTTCAAAGGAGAGTTGGGAGAGCTCAACAAACAGAAGCTTATAGTCTAACCCTGTCGTTTTGTACTTTCCTTTGTGTTTGAAAGAATATTTTGTACTCAATCCTTGTACTCTGTTTTGAATTGAATGAATGAAGGGTTTTGAGTTTCTTTTGTACAAAAAGTTTGGTTCCATTCTTGTTTTATTCCCCGTGATCTCTTTGAATGCTTGCTAAATAATAAGGAATCTAACACAATTCCCTGAAAATAAAATTAAACATAAACATAAAAAAACATTTTTTATAGCCACGTGCATCAAAGTATGCATCATGCATTTCATTTCTCAAAATAAAAATTCATTTCATTTTTTCCTCGTCTCCAGTAGTTCAAGCTGATTCCTCAACGTGCATACGCTACTCGCTCCAACACAAGAAGAATCATGGATGTAGTTAGAGAAGAACAAGCTGCCTTCAGAGAGGAGATGGACTCTGTCAAAAGCAAGATTGAGCAGATCTTTGAGGCTATACAAGCTCTGGCTAGAAGGGAAGAAGAGGCTCGTGTTGCCGCTGCTACAAGGAACGATGCTCTAGTTCAAGGGGTTGCTCTTCATTCAGGACCTTCAGTTCCTATTCCAAATCCCGTTATCTACGGTCTTCCTCCAGGTTTTGTTCCCCCTCCTGAAAGAACTCATGTGCCTCCACCTACGCATACTTCTGGAGTAGCTGATGGAGTTGTTGCGCAAGGACCTCCGATAGTCAATCAAGTGGTCATTCCCCGCACTGATGAGGAGCTCCAGGACGAGTTTGAAATGCAGAATTACAATGGAGCTACTCCAATGGTCATCCCTACCGCTGCCCAAGATTCTGAGGCTATCTTGATGTGTCGTGCTCTGGCCGAAAAGCTAAGAATCTTGGAAGGACATAACTCAACCCGATTGAGTGCCTTGGAGATGTGTTTGGTCCCAGACGTGGTGATTCCTCCAAAATTCAAAGCGCTGGAATTTGAAAAATACAAAGGCCTCACATGTCCTAACATACACTTGAAAATGTATTGTAGAAAAATGGCTGCCTATGCCAGAGATGATAAGCTCATGATCCATTGCTTTCATGATAGTCTAACTGGGGCATCTTTGGATTGGTACATGCAGTTGGAGTGTAGCAACATCCACACTTGGGATGAGTTGGCTGAAGCATTTGCAAAGCAATACAAATATAATACTGACATGGCACCAAACCGTACTCAGCTTCAGAGTATGGCCCAGAAAGACAATGAATCTTTTAAAGAATACGCACAATGCTGGAGAGAATTGGCTACAAGGGTGCACCCACCATTGGTTGATCGTGAATTGATTGACATTTTCATGGGTACCTTGCAGGGCCAATATTATGAAAGATTGATCAATAGTGTGTCCGCAGGATTTTCTGACATGGTGATCGTGGGAGAAAGAGTAGAAGAAGGACTGAAAAGTGGTAAAATCCAGGGAGGTTCTAACAGTCAATCAATCTTGAAGAAGCCTTTCAACGGATTCAAGAGGAAGGAGGGTGAGACTAGTGCCATTTCTTCTTAAAGAGGGAGGGTACCATACAAGGCTCCTGCTTCTGTGCCTTATTATCAGTACCCTTACGTAGCGGCTGCTCAATATCCAACCATGCCTTACCGTCCAATTGCTCATGTTCCTATTCCAGCTCTGGTACCTCAGTATCTAGTTCCAGTTCCTCAATATCAAGCTCCACAACCTCAGTTCCAGGCTCCTCCACCTCAACATCAACAGAGAAATCAACAAAATAATCAACCACGTCTAGTTCAACAGCAACGACCAAATCAACAGAGGCCATATCAACAGTACAATAATGTGAATACCACTCCTATCCCAATGACTTACACTCAATTGCTACCGTATCTGATTCAGAATGGGACTGTCGTGCCAAGGGCATTACCTCCAATGCCGAAGCCGCATAAGCCTTGGTATGATGAGAATGATGGATGTGCCTTTCATGCTAATTCAGAGGGTCATACAACAGAGAATTGCAAGGTGTTCAAGCTTCGGGTCCAAGAGTTGATAGATCAGAAAATATTGTCTTTTGCTGATGTTCCAAATGTGGGGAACAATCCTTTGCCTAAACATGATAGTTCAGGTGTCAATGCTATAGGAAGTTCAACTGATGATGGATTGATAAAGGATGTGTTCAAGTTGAAGACTCTTTTAATAGTGGTCCATGCTAGATTGATGGAAGCAGAATTGATGAATGGAGTACATGATAATTGTGTGGTGTGTTTGTCCAATCCTGATCAGTGTGGTGAATTCAAAATTTATCTTCAACGTTTGATGGATCAGCGGGTTATTCAGTTCACTAGAGCAAAGATTGATGAGGACGTTGTTGTGATTGTGCCTGTGTTTGATCAAGAGAGGCTTCCCAAGCCTTTTGTGGTCCCTTATCAGAGAAACGTTGACCTAGAGTCCGTGAAGAAGATTGAGCCCATGGTTATTTATGTTCCCGCTCCATTCTCATTTGATAGTACCAAAGCAGTGCCTTGGAACTATGAGCCTGTAGTTTATGTGGGTAACAAACCAGTAATCTTGAAAGAGCCAGATGTGACTAACATCGCTGGAGCTAGTGGTGTGACTCGAAGTGGAAGGGTTTTCGCTCCTGAAGTGATCCCAAACAAAGAAAGTGCACCAACAGTTGAACCAACGAAGGGGAAAGAGGTGAATCCTCCATAAGCAGGAGAAGGCTCATCTAAGAAAGCAGTGACTGCTGAAGAGGATAGAGAATTCTTGAAGATCATCAAGAAGAGTGATTACAAGGTCGTAGATCAGCTCAACCAAACTCCTTCAAAAATATCCATTCTTTCTCTACTTATGAGTTCTGAGGCTCATAGGACTGCTCTATTGAAGTTCTTGAGCGAAGCTTATGTGGCAGAAGACATCAGTGTTATTCAGTTTGATAATGTGGTTGCTAATCTCAATGCTAGTAGTTGTTTGATGTTCACTGATGATGATTTACCCCCTAATGGGCGAGAACATAATATGGCGCTTCATATCTCCATTCAATGTACAAATGTTACTTTGGCTCGAGTACTGGTAGATACAGGTTCATCCTTGAACGTGTTACCTAAGACTACCCTGGCACAATTGAATATTGAAGGGGTGCAGATGAGACCCAGTGCTTTGATAGTGAAAGCTTTTGGTGGGTCAAGCGAACAGTTATTGGGGAGATTGACCTCCCAATCCTGATTGGCCCTCAAATTTTCCGTATTACCTTCCAGGTAATGGATATTAGGCATGCCTATAGCTGTCTGTTAGGTAGACCTTGGATCCATGTTGCTGGAGCTGTCACCTCGACACTTCACCAGAAGCTGAAGTTTGTTACTTCTGGTAAACTGGTATCAGTATCCGGAGAGGAAGATATTTTTGTCAGCCATTTGACTTCTTTCAGATACATTGAAGTAGGTGAAGACATTGTTGAAACTCCTCTCCAAGCCCTTGAAGTGGTCAATGTGGTCCAGACTAAGCCGAAACTTGTTGAAGAACCCAAGGGGGTCATGACCTCGTGGAAGAGTGTGAAAGCTGCAATTGAAGCTAGTTGCCCTGGAAGTTGGGGCACAATGATTGAATTGCCTGAGAAGAAAGACAAGTGTGGATTAGGATATCAGCCGTCTATTGAACTTTTCAAAGATCAGAAGATACATCAGGGGAAGGTTCCTAGCATCCAGGAAATATTCTCCAAACCTGGTTTTTGAAGTGATGATCAAGTGAATGCTCTTGAAGATGAAGATCCAGATTTGTCCAAGATAATGCTTCGTGGACCTCCGGATGCCACTCTCACTAACTGGAAGGCAATAAATGTTCCGGATATAGTTTCTTTTTCAAAGTAATTTACTGTTTTCTAAAAACATCCAATGCCACGCCCAAGGCATATGGATAGCTTTGTAGGGCCCATTTTGAGTTAATATTTAAGCCTTATCATCAATACAAAGCACATTTTTTGAGATCCCTGTCTTTCATCTTTTTAATTTTTTTTTACAAACAAATAAACAACAAAATTAAAAAATGGAAATTTTGATTTCACATCACTTTCATTTTTCAAAATCTTCCGCTAAAAAGAAAAAATCATTTCCATGCAGATCATTAATAATTGGATCCATTGAACACGACAATGCTATAATTCCCTATGACTTTGACCTCCCGATTAACCAAGCTGAAGAGGATGGTAAGGAAGACTGTGAACTCCCAGAAGAGTTGACCAGACTTTTGAAACAAGAGGAAAAGATGATTCAGCCTCATCAGGAACCAGTGGATGTGATCAATCTGGGGACTGAGGAGGATAGAAAGGAAGTCAAGGTCGGAACTGCTTTGAAAAAAAGTGTGAAGGAGGAACTAGTCAAGCTACTACATGAATATGTGGATGTGTTGGCTTGGTCATATCAGGATATGCCAGGACTCAACACCGACATAGTTGTGCACAGGCTACCGTTGAAGCTGGAATGCCCGCCCATCAAGCAAAAGTTGAGAAGAACTCGACCAGACATGGCTGTCAAGATCAGAGAAGAGGTCAAGAAGCAGTTTGATGCAGGTTTTCTAGCTGTTGCAACTTACCCGCAGTGGATTGCTAATATTGTGCCAGTTCCGAAGAAAGATGGAAAAGTTCGAATGTGTGTAGACTACAGAGACCTGAATAGAGCTAGTCCCAAAGATGATTTTCTGTTACCTCACATTGATGTATTGGTAGATAACACAACTCAGTTCTCTGTATTCTCCTTCATGGACGGATTCTCAGGATATAATCAGATTAAAGTGTCTCCCGAAGATATGGAGAAAACAACTTTCATTACACCATGGGGCACTTTCTGTTATAAGGTAATGCCTTTCGGCCTGAAAAATGCTGGGGCAACCTATCAAAGGGCCATGGTGACTCTTTTCCATGATATGATGCATAAGGAGATTGAAGTCTATGTGGATGACATGATTGCCAAGTCTCAGACAGAAGAGGAGCATGTTATTCATCTGAAGAAGTTGTTTGTAAGATTGAGGAAATACAGACTGCGCTTAAACCCTGTTAAATGCACTTTTGGAGTCAGATCTGGAAAGCTTATAGGATTCATTGTGAGCCAGAGAGGCATAGAAGTTGATCTTGACAAAGTCAAAGGTATTCAAGAGATGCCAGCACCTCGGACAGAGAAGCAAGTCTGTGGTTTCTTGGGCAGATTGAACTATATTTCCAGATTCATCTCGCATCTGACAGCCACTTGCGAGCCAATATCCAAGTTGTTAAGAAAAGATCAAGCCGTTAGGTGGAGTGATGATTGCCAGAGTGCATTCGATAAAATCAAACAGTATCTGCAAGAACCGCCAATCTTTATGCCACCAGTTCCAGGAAGGCCTCTCATTATGTATTTAACAGTACTCGATGAATCCATGGGATGTGTACTGGGGCAACATGATGAGACGGGTAGA
Source organism: Lathyrus oleraceus (assembly GCF_024323335.1). Lineage (NCBI taxonomy): Eukaryota > Viridiplantae > Streptophyta > Magnoliopsida > Fabales > Fabaceae > Lathyrus > Lathyrus oleraceus. The sequence continues at coordinate 165,278,503 of NC_066584.1, read as the reverse complement.
AAAGAGCATGCTATCTACTACTTGAGCAAGAAGTTTACAGAATGTGAAGTCAGGTACTCCATGCTAGAAAAGACTTATTGTGCATTAGCATGGGTTGCTCGTCGTCTGAGACAATATATGATTTATCATACAACAATGTTAATATCCAAGATGGATCCCATCAAGTACATCTTCGAGAAACCTGGATTAACTGGAAGAATCGCTCGCTCGCAAATGTTGTTATCAGAATATGACATTCAGTATGTAACTCAGAAGGCCATTAAGGGTAGTGTGTTATCAGAGTACCTTGCGCACCAGCCAGTGGAGGACTATCAATCGATGAGACTCGACTTTCCAGATGAAGACGTCATGTACATAAGAGACTATGAGATTCCAGGCCTGGAAGAAGGACCCGAACCAGGATCGCGGTGGACGCTCGTGTTCGATGGTGCCTCAAATGCATTGGGTAACGGAATTGGGGCTGTTATAACTTCTCCAAGGGATTTTCATCTTCCCTTCACGGCAAGGTTATGTTTCCAATGCACCAATAACATGGCGGAGTATGAAGCATATATCTAGGGAATTGAAGCAGCTATTGACCTACAAATCAAGATTCTTGAAGTGTATGGGGACTCAGCACTTGTCATCTATCAAATCAAAGGAGATTGGGAGACCCGCCATCCCAATTTGATCCCATACCGAGAGCATGTCATGAAGCTAATCCCCTACTTTGATGAGATTAATTTCCATCATATTCCTAGGGAGGAGAATCAACTAGCCGATGCCTTGGCTACTCTGTCATCTATGTTCAAGGTCAAGTGGGCTAACGAATCACCTGCTATTACAATTCAACGTCTAGACGAGCCAGCACATTGCTTGGCAGTTGAAGTAGAAATAGATGGCAAGCCTTGGTTTTATGACATCAAACGATATCTTGAGAAGCACGAGTATCCAGATGATGTATCCATCATAGACAAAAAGACCTTAAGAAAGTTATCATCCAATTTCTTCCTAAGTGGTGGTGTTCTATACAAAAGAAACTTTGATTTAGTTCTGCTCAGATGCGTGGATAGACATGAAGTCGACCTACTAATCAAAGAAATCCACGAAGGTTCTTTCGGAATTCATGCAAACGGACATGCAATGGCGAAGAAAATCCTTAGAGCTGGTTACTATTGGTTGACAATGGAAACAAATTGTTACCACTATGCCAGGAAATGCCACAAGTGCCAAATTTATGCTGACAAGGTGCACGTGCCACCTACTCCTCTGAATGTTTTATCAGCTCCATGGCCATTCTCAATGTGGGGCATAGACATGATTGGTATGATTGAGCCTAAAGCTGCAAATGGACATCGGTTCATTCTGGTTGCCATTGACTACTTCACTAAGTAGGTAGAAGCAGCTTCTTATGCCAATGTGACAAAGCAAGTCGTCACTCGGTTTATCAAGAAAGAGATAATTTGTCGCTACGGAACTCCTTGCAAGATTATCACTGATAATGGATCAAATCTGAATAATAAGATGATGAAGGAGTTGTGTGAGAATTTCAAGATTGAACATCATAACTCGTCACCTTATAGGCCAAAGGTGAACGGAGTTGTAGAGGCAGCTAACAAGAATATCAAAAGGATCATTCAGAAGATGGTGAAAACTTATAAAGATTGGCACGATATGCTACCCTTTGCTTTGCATGGATATCGAACAGCTGTTCGCACTTCAACATGGGCAACCCCTTTCTCACTAGTCTATGGCATGGAGGCTGTGCTACCGATAGAAGTTGAGATCCCCTCGTTGAGAGTCTTGATGGAAACAGAATTAGAAGAAGCAGAATGGATTCAAACCAGATTTGACCAGCTCAATCTAATTGAAGAGAAGAGGATGACATCATTGTGTCATGGTCAGTTATATTAGAGGAGACTCAAGAGGGCATTTGACAAGAAGGTCCGACCTCGAGAGTTTAATGTAGGTGAACTAGTTTTGAAAAAGATAATCTCCCTCCAGAAGGATTCACGTGGCAAGTGGATTCCAAACTATGAAGGATCATTTGTGGTGAAGAAAGCTTTCTCTGGTGGAGCTTTAGTTCTCACGAACATGGCCGGAGAAGAGTTGACACACCCCGTCAATTCTGATGCAGTCAGAAAGTATTATGCCTAAGAAAAAGAGATGGATAATAAAAGCTCGCTAAGTTGAAAACTCGAAAGGGCGACTTAGGCAAAAAATGAGCATCCCGGTGAGTTGAAAACCCGAAAGGGTGGCTCAAGAAAAAATTAGGGATAAATAAAAAAAATTAAGCCCGGTAAGTCGAAAACCCGAAAGGGCGACTTAGGAAAAAAAGGGTAAAATCTCCCGGTGAACTGAAACTCTTAAGGAGCAGTTCGCGCAAAAGTTAGGGAATATCCAAAGGCATAATACTGTTGTGACACAAGTCAACACTGCAATAAAGCTCAGATGGAATAAAACAGTCCAGTTACCATCTCCAGAAGCAAAGTAATGAAGACTAGAGGACATAGGGGATAGTAGCAAAGTTGTATTTCGTTGGAAAATCAGTTAAATTTTTGTTGCCATTTACTTGCTTTCTTTCTCTGTAATCTCCTCTTAGAGGGGTTTACATCTTCATGAACCCCATGTATGAGTTATTCTTCTCATCAAATAAAATTGTTCAGTTGAACATTGTTTTACCAATTGTTTCTGTTTTTCTGCTTAATGTCGCTTTTTATTTTTGATAAGATAAAAAGATTAAAATAGTGGAAACGACAAAGCTTTTGAAAACTTTAATTTGTTTTGATTTTGAAAGTATAAAAGGAATTTTTGTTGGTTTACAATAATGCATCTGGTTCACAAGACGTGGGACATTTCCTGGATCATTGTAATCTAAGGCAAGTTTGAAATGGATTTTCTTCCAGAAGCAAGAAGTCCTCATTAAAGCCCGCTTGGCGAAAAAGCAGAAATCAGAGTTTTTCGCAACAAAAAAATTATTTCATGGTGTCAGTGCTATTCAAGACAAGGCGTTGGGGAATCCGAGCTTGATACCCACAAAATGCATAAACTAATATATTCATGCATTCACATTCATTTTGCATATCATGTACAAAAACAGATCATGCATAAACCTCAGCCGAATTCAGCAACCTCTCAAGAAAGTTCAGTGTAATCCTCAGCAGACCAAGATGCAAGAGGTGTTCTCAAGAGTATAGCAGTTATCTTCTCCAGTACTATAGTATTTTCATAATACATTCATTGTTGGTAATGATTCTTAAGACGAGTTTCTTCCCCAGCAAGGTGATTGATTTTCTTCCGTTGGAACTTTGGTGTAAACAGAATTTCTGCTTGGTTTCCCCAGTAGATATCTCCATACAGAGTTTCTCCAACATTGTATTTTCTCCAACAAAACTTCATGAACTTCCCAAGCGAGTTTCATAGCAGTATGCTTCCTTGAGAAAGGTATCCCCAATAATTTTATCTTCAGCAAGTCTCTTTGAAGTAGTTGTCTAGATGGACATCTATTTATAAGTTAACAATCTCCCTAATGAGTCTAATAGACGAGAGTTCCATGAACAAACAAGTTTTACTGAATGTTCCTCAGTATATCTCCAGCGAGCCTCCTGTGTGTTTATTTCCCAGAGAGTCTCTTGTATTCCCCAACAGGTTTCTTCAATCAATCCTCGGAAGAGTTAGTGTTCCATGTTGATCTACTATGCGATGCAGCATTAGGTTGGACCTATCAGTTCGATAATTGAGAGTAGGGTTAATCCTTTTGAATATCATTAACTTTTCATCCCCCAGTAAGTCTCCGGGATCTTCTCATTCCCCAAAAGAGTCTTCTGTCAGCAAAGAGCAGGTGAACATGTGGTTATTCCCCAAAGGAAGCATTTTGTTTATTTCCCAGCAATTTGCATCAACCAAGAGCAGTTGAATGCATTAGTTTTAGCCAAGAGCAGCTGAGTACTATTTTATTTTCCAGCAGTTTACTTCAACCAAGAGCAGTTGAATGCATTAGCTTCAGCCAAGAGCAGTTGGACACCATTTTATTTTATGCAGTAGTTTCAGCCAAGAGCAGTTGAACACTATTTTTATCTCCCAGTTTTGCTTCAACCATGAGCGGTTGAATGCAGTGGTTTCAGTAAAAAACAGCTGAACATTATTTTATTTTACAGTTTTTGCTTCAACCAAGAGTCGTTGAAAGCATCAGTTTCAGCCAAGAGTTGTTGAATATGACATCTTTAGCCAAGAGAAGTTGAATATGATCATTTGTTCTCCCAGGAGTACCTAATGTCAGTAAAGAGCAACTGAACGTGATTCTCTCATCCCCAGTCATTTGCATGTCATCTTAGAAATCAAGAGCATTTCTCAATTCGTTTACATTCATGATTAAGAAATCAAGAGTATTTCTTAACTCATACATATTTCATTTACATTCATGATTAAGAAATCAAGAGTATTTCTTAACTCATTTGCATGTCATCTAAGAAATCAAGAGCATTTCTCAATTCATTCACATTCATGATTACGGAATCAAGCGTATTTCTTAATTCATTTGCATTTCATCTGAGAAAATCAAGAGCATTTCTCATTTACATTCATGATTAAGGAATCAAGAGTATTTCTTAATTCATATGCATTATCATGATTAAGAAATCAAGAGTATTTCTTAACTCATACATATTTCATTTACATTCATGATTAAGAAAACAAGAGTATTTCTTAACTCATCTGCATGTCATATGAGAAATCAAGAGCATTTATCAATTCATTTGCATTCATGATTAAGGAATCAAGAGTATTTCTTAACTCATCTTCATAGAATTAAGAGATCAAGAGCATTTCTCAATTCATTTGCATTTTCATTCAGCCATATGATGATTAAGAGATCAAGATTTTTTTTCTTAATTCATTCATCTCTGAGGAGTCAAGAGTACTTCTTAGCATACATATCATTTGTCATATGATGATTAAGAAATCAAGAGTATTTCTTAATTCATTTTCATTCATGTTTAAGGAGTCAAGAGTACTTCTTAACCTGCATAGCATTTGAAAAATCAGGAGCATTTCTCATATCATTTATCATCCGATGATTAAGAGATCAAGAGCATTTCTCAATTCATTTGCATTTTCATTCAGCCATATGATGATCAAGATTTTTTTTCTTAATTCATTCATCTCTGAGGAACCAAGAGTACTTCTTAGCATCCATATCATTTGTCATTCATACGGTTGAGAAATCAAGAGTATTTCTCAATTCGTTCGCATTCATTTTTAAGGAGTCAAGATTACTTCTTAACCTTCATTTACATGCATATCGCACGGTAATTAGGAAAATCAAGAGTATTTCTTAAATCTCGTTGCATTCATTTGCATTATTGTCTGTTGATTAAGAAATCAAGAGTATTTCTTAAATCCAAGTGCATTCGGTCATAATCATCAGCATATCATTCTTCTACATTAAAGGGCAAAATTTGGGTCTGTTTAGTATTTAAACTATCTTTCACCATGATGATTTAAAGAAGAGTTCTTCATATCCTCTAGTTAAAGATGTTTAAATAGGGGCAACTGTCATACCCTAAATTTTACCCTGAGTTTTCACTTGCATCCTTATAGTAAAATTGATCCATTTTGTCACGTATTTCATAAGTTAAAAGCATTTATCAGAGTTTAGATGAAAAGTCATGAATTCTGGAATTTTATCTGGTCTTGATGACACTCATTCAGTCATTTGTTGATTAAGAAATAAAAAAAAACTTGATTTCTCAAATCTCCATGCATCATTCATTATGTTGCATCTTATTTCAGAGGTTCAGAAGATGATAATCAAAAGTGTTGTCATCGTCTGAATCTTTATAGGTTTTCTTTGTGTTTGAGAATCAGCAGTAAATGGTCCAAAAGCAATTCATTTGCATCTGGTTATTTGTTCACGATTATTCAGTCATGAATTCAATGCATTTAAAAGTTGTTTGCATTTTATACTTGTCACAACATGCATTTTGTTTCACATAACACTTAAAATGTCGCTCGAATTAATTTTTCGGATCTACAGACAGACCGGTCAAATTGTTTCTCAACTGTACGTCGAATTATCGGGCGAAAAATTTCAAAATTGAGCTTGCAGATGTCAGTTTTATTAATCTACGATTCACGTATTTTAATTTGGCATGCTCATTTTAATTTTTCGACCACTTTTTCAACCGCATTTCAATCAACCCGAGCCTTTTACCGGTCATTTTATTATTATTTCAAAATTTTGTCGAAACCTGTATGTTTTTTCGAAAAAGTTTATTTTGCATTGATCATTTTGGTGCATTCCGTTTATTTTTTCGGGCATTTTTGTATCCAATATTTTTTAAACATTTTGTTATTCCTTTATTTTTTATTTTTTAGTCAAAATAATTATTTAAATTAACTAGGATTAATGAGTAATTAATTTGAATTTATTGAAAATGATAGATTTGTATCTTATTCTTTTCTAACTAACATATTTCAATACCAAAAAAAAAGGGGAAATGAAATAGAAAATAAGATAATTTGGTTGATAGTAGAATTCTACCTCTATTCACACGTGATATTGCATTCACATAATCATATTTCCTGCTATTCATGTACTTAATTTTTCTTTTTCTGCTACTTGGATTGACATAACTTTTTCTTGAGCCCCATAACCTGACCTACTCACTGCATCTCTCAAGTCAACCTCACAACAACTTGGAAGAGCACTAAAACCAACCCACACGTTATCTCTCTCTCTCATATTTTTCAGGCGGAAAACTCCCTCCCTCTGAATAAAAAACAAGGTGTCTCACACACACCTATGATATATCTCTCTCTGTTGGTAATATAAAGAAAAAGCTGGATTCATACCTCACTTTCTCTCTCAAATGAAAAGTAAAAATAGAAATCAAGAAAAATGAGGTTTTCATTCTACTGAAAATGCAGCACAATAACACATCACTTTCCTCTCTTTTTCATGACAGTAAACCGCAAACACACTCCATTTATAATACACCATCATCCCTCTCATCCAACATTCATTCACTTACCGTAATAAACACACATACAATACTATGAATTCACTTGAAAAACCAACATAATCCTCATTTTCTTGTAATTACCATACAGTGACCTTTCGCAAGCATCCATCTCCGTTTCAAAGCAGCGACACTTCAAAAACTACAACCTCCATAACCGTAACTTATTTCAAACTCTCTCTAACAACAACATCAAGCCCAATCATCAAATAACAACGAGTAGTAAGGAAAAAGAGTACAAACAACATGCATGAGCCACACAAAAAAAGAGAAGAAGATTCGAGTCATAATCGAAACAACCGTGAGTTTGAAACCATCGCTCACCGCTGAACCGTATATCACTCTGACCACCATTCTGAAACTGAAACGAATCACATTCCACACGCCCCCACCGTGTCTCGTGCAGCTGCCGTCGTGCACCCCTCAATTGCATCACCGACATCATCCATTTGGAGGTTTGGATCGCTAATACTCTTTTTACCCTTTTTTAATTTTGTTTCTTTGAATGAGAAAGGAGGGTTAGTGTTGATTTTGAAAAGATAAAGAACATTGAGTGAAGAAGAAAGGTTCTCCTTTTATTTTTGTTTCAATTTTGTATGAGAGAGAGGACAGTTATTGAGTTATAGATTCTTGTTTATACAGCTTGTTAGGATGATAAACATGTTTTAATTTTCAATTTTTGTCTACATGTGAAACCATAATGAAAACATAGACAAAAAATAAGCATGTGTGTTATATCATGTTATATTAAATGTCCACTAAATATACTTGCTTCTTTAATATTATAATTGTGTTACTTGGCATAAAATTGTCTACTTATGTGAAAATATGATTCATATATCTAAATTGGATTATACAGAGTTTTTTTTAATCATTTAAATATATAATAAACTTAAAAAGTTGAATAAAAATATTTAAAATTACAATTAATCTAGAACACAGAAACATTATCATTTTTTTTAGTATTGTACGTGATGTTTGTATTCAAGGCTTTTCATACATTGTTGATTTTGTTTCATATATTTTTATTATCTTTTATAACAATTTTTGACTAGTTTATTTAAAATCTAGAAAAAGTTTGCACGTGATTGATATATTGGTTGAAGTTTCTCTTTAGCTTTCTTGTGCAACATATGGAATTCTTTTTTAAATTGGACAAAAGTTCAATAATTTTTATTAATTGTTTATTTCATCATTTTTTTTAGGTTATGATTCTAATTGAAACTTATACCTATCATAAAAAACACCTCTTATGCTTATAAAATAATTAGGACGTTGATTAAGGAAAATTATTCAAAATTGATTTACTTTAAATTTTAAATAATATCTTAAATCTAGGATTAGAACCTTATTTAGGTGTTGGGTCAAATATCATGCCGTTTTTTTTCACTAATAAAAGTTAATTAATAAGATTATTTATCTTTTCTCAATAAAAATGGAAGAAGCTGATTAAGTTTAGACTTTCTCTGTTTCGAATGTTAGGATACTGCTGTAGAGCTCAATGTTCAAACATTCGTCTTCCATATTAACATACAGTAATTACCAGAATTAAGTCATTTCTCTTATAGAAGAAAAAGATTGATTGGGTATCGACCTTCTCTTTCCCGATTATTTGGACACTGCTGTAGAGCTCTATGTCTGATTAATTGTCTTCCGTTAATGAACTTTGACCTAATTTGCCACACATTTTCACAACAAACTTTTGGATGAAAAGAGAGTGATTGGGCTTAGGCCTCTTCCTTTTCGGGCATTCGAGTACTGCAGTAGAGCTCCCTGCTTGGATGCCTGTCTCCGCTTAAAATCAACTCAAACTCTTCAAACTTATTTTCCGCCCTCGTGCGACCCCGAAAACATTTTCAGAAAAGAGTATGCAACATCTATTTTGATGCAAAACAAACAAAGACTTCAGCCTCCAAGAGTGAGCAGCAAGTAAAAGTTTAATCGCTCAAATGTGATCCAAGCATCACTCTCTTTAAAAGCAATCCATCTAGTAGTTCTCTTTAGGTAGAACTACGTATGCCTTGAGTTCTTCATAGCACCTGGAGATATGTAGGAGCAGGATTGCGAAATCTTGTTAGGCACATTAATATTAAAAAACCTTAAGTCTTTCCTTTCTTTCTCTTTTCTCACTCGATAAGTAGAAGTTCTCAAACGGTATCACGCTAACACTCTAACACGAAACTAACTAAATGGGTCCCATCGAGTACGATGGATGCGAGGGGTGCTAATACCTTCCTCTTGCATAACCGACTCCTGTACCCGATTTGGTTGCGACGACCATTTCTTTTTGATTTTTGTGGGTTTTATCGATATTTCCCCTTTCCCTCTTTGGGAATAAATAAAGTTCGGTGGCGACTCTGTTTTGTTTATATTTCGAGCGTTCCTTACGCTCGGGTATTTTTCGCACCGCGACAGATGGGACCACAACCAAGGAGACCAAATGAATGAACCAAGCACAGGAGGATGAGTAAAACACACTAAGTGAAAGATCACATGATATTAGGGTTAGGAGCCACCATTAGGGTTTTCATTCCCTAAGGGATGCCATAATGAGGTCTTCATGAATGTATGTCCCACAGATCAAGAGATTGAGGTTTCCAACATCACCAAATGAAAAGACAAGCCATGAGGCCCATTAGGACACATCTTCCTTGATTAAGGTTTAGTGAAGCATAATATTTAGGACATATGTGTGAATGTATGATGCACATGTATGAAGTATGAATAGGTACAGACGGGTCTTAAGTTATAAGTTGAATAAAAAGTGAAAAGGGGAGGGAAAATTTTGGGGTACAACAGCTGCCCCTATTTAATCTTCTTGAACCTTAATACAAGAATTGCGGAAGCTTTTTAGGTATTCGAGGTGGAAGAGGATTAAATACTAACGTATCCAAAAATTTGCCTCTCGGGGACAATCATATGGCTGTAGGGATGACAATTTGACTTTTACAAGTTCGTCTGTTGGTGGTTTTATTGGTGTACTGTGGGGATATGGTACAATGAGGGTCATGATATGCATGATATATGTATCTTTTATTATTTTATGAAACATGAGGCCACATATGCTAATCAGAGAGCCCGTGATTTCTCAGAATACCCTTGCAATCAAGGGATTTCAAAAATGAATCGTCAGTTCAACAATTGGAAACAAAATCAAACACAGAGGTTCGAAAAAAAAGGAAAGGTCATCAACCGCGCAGGTTGGGAAAAGGTTCATCAATCATATAGATTGAAAAAAGGTTCATCAACCACGAATGTTGGACAAATGATTCAACAATTGCGAGGGTTAGAAACAAAGGTCATCAGCCCAAAAGGTCGAAAAAAGGATTCAACAACCGCGAAGGTTGGAAACAAAGGTCATTTACTCTAAAGGTCGGAAAAAGATTTATTAACCCTGAAGATTGAAAAAGGTTCCTCAACCCTAAAGGTTGGAAAAAGGATCCAACAACCACGAGGGTTGGAAACAGAGGTCATCAACCCAAAAGGTCAAAAAAAGGATTCAACAACCGCGAAGGTTGGAAACAAAGGTCGTCAACCCTAAAGGTCCGAAAAAGGATCGTCAACCCTAAAGGTTGGAAAAAGGTACCAAACGAATTGGGCTTTAAAAGGTGCCAAGCAAGTTGGATTTTGGAAGGAGTGTCAAACGAGCTGCCTTTAAAAGGTACCAGGCAAGTTTGGATTTTGAAGATGCCAATAAATATTGGGATTTGATTCCTCTGATTTTCACAAACAGCCTCATGTTATGCTAAATGAATAATATGCATGAGTGAAGCAACGTGATTTATACATGATGATGATTTATGCGATGGTTAGGCCAGATGCTCATATAGAGGGAGGTGGGAATTTTGGGCTAGGATATGGTCATCCAGACATGACTCTCTGACACCTACTTCAAACTAAGTAGTTGCAATCACACCTCTGGACTTGATTGGAAACATGGAGAGAGCTTGTACCTGTGTAGCCTGCCTCTGCCCCAATATACTGGATATCTGCACCAATTGCCCCAGTCACTCGTCATGGAGTGGTCTCAACGTCTGAGTATCTCAAACTGCCTTGCCCAGGTGTCTTGAAACTGTGTTCTCTTGATTAACAATCTTGGGAACGATTGACTTCTCAGGCTCTTGAGGTGGTCTGCCCCCATATGAGCTTTGAAGTAACTTTGCCCCTACCCGACTGATTTATAGAGATTTGTAGAATCTTGACGTGGTTGCCCCAGATTGACTGTCTCTTGAAGATATCTGGGCTATGGGATATCAGGAATTTGATTAACCTTCCCATTGTGTAAGCTTCCTTAATGTCAAATGACTGCTCGCATGTAAATGCTCATTTTGCAAATAATAATTGTAATGTCATGATCATGCAAGTTTTGAAAACTCAAGTGTGTTCACTAAGATTATGACATCTAGTATTAGAATGCCATATCAGTATCAATACAGATTACAAGTAAATCTTTAGGAGTCAGTTTAACGTGATCCTACCATAGTATGCTTTCGAAATAGACCATGCTTCAATTAGGCCTTTTGAGGGTTGTAACGTGGTCTGGTTCACGGTTTAGAAGGAAAGGATATAAGGCTCAAGACCTAATCTAACCCACCCATTCTTCGTGATATTCTCCAGTCCTACGTTCAGTTAGCTTAAAACGAGCGTTCATCTTTCGGAAAAGGATTTTGAATATCAGCAATGATGGCGAATGAACCCTATGAGAGTTTGGAGCGATAGCCACTCACCTTCTGTTTTTGTTTGTAATCACATATATTTTCTCTTATTGAGGATTTTGATGTTGACCCTCTTAATCTTTTGTTTTGCTTACCCTTATTTTTGCCTAGGCTGATCCTTTGGGTCTGCAGCCCACCAGGATACCCTAACTTTTGCCTAAGTCAATCTTGTTTTCGAGCTCTTGAGTTAGCGGGCTTTTCATTTGCTTTTTATTTTTTCATTTTGTCTCATCTTTTCTTTTTGTATTTGAGCAAATCTTGTGACACTGCTTTCTCGATTTGTTGTAAGGTTCGTGACTTTCTCACTCTTTTTTGTTGGTAAGGGATAACCGTTTGAATTGGTGATTCCATCCTCTTGAGAGTGATATGATACGATTGATCACTTGGTGAGATATTCTCCTTATGAAATTTGAATGCAAGTTGATCGGTCACCATTTGTACTTAGTTTTCATCATCCATCCAGCAAGAATCTTCAAGAGTCAGTAACACTTTGTCCTTTCTTTTAGTTGATTTCTTAAGTTTAGCGCATTTTATAAATTTCTGCTTTGTTTTATGTTGTATTAGGAGTTCATCTCTTTTTGTCGCATTTTATGCGTTTCCGTGGTAGTTCTGTTTGGTTTCCGGGTCTAACAATAAGCCCGAAAGATGCATACCGGAAGAATGGAAGTCAAGGACATCGCGCAAAGCAAGAAAAGGCAAAAACAGGGGGGCTGACACGGGTGCCCGTGTCAGTTGACATGGCCCATGTCAGCATGTGCAAAATAGAGATTGTAGAATCAAGAAACCAGGGGGCTGACACGGGTGCCTGTGTCAGCAAGAGCTGAAGAATTTAAGTTGACAGAGAGCCAACACGGGTGCCTGTGTCACCTAACACGACCTGTGTTGGCCAATTCGCCCCGTTTGCTGATTTTTATTGTTTTTATCCATCTGTACGTCCGGAGGGCAGTCGGGGTATTTCACGAGGTTTTTAGTTGATTAGAAACTATTTAGTCTGCATTTTGGTGAAGAGAGAGGGCACTTTTTGATCGTAGAAAAAAAAGACAGAAAGGAGAATAGAGCTTTCAAGGTGTTTAAAGAAGAAGAGATCTTCAAGATCGGAAGAGATTTAAGATCAACCTTCATCAACAACAAACTATAATGTCTCTATTTTGTAATTTACTGTCTTTGAATATTATAAGAACCTAAACCCCCCAATGCTAGGGGGTGTCCCTGAATTGCTACTGTATGAACACTTTTTCTATGTTCTTATGATCATCGACGTTTTCTTTATTCAAATTATTATACAACGTTCTTAATGCTTTATTTTATCGAACAAATGGAATTTTTATCTCTGGTTAAGGTTTATGTCGGACAAACCACCTTATCGCTTGTTGTATAATAATACTTGGGTTTAATCACTTAGGAATAAGGATCAAACCGTAGTAGCCGTTAATTCTTGATCAATTGCATATTTCGTAACGTCAATTTGAATAACTAAGGAATTAGGATTGAAATTGACTGTTAATGGTTTTCGGCTGAGGAATTAGAGAAAACAATTCTTGAGAATCGGTTTTGAATAATTACAACTAGATGTTATATAATATGGAAGTAGTGTAGTACAAAGCAATTCACACATCTTGCCTTAGCATGCTTTCTCATATCGGTTAACAGTTTTTTATACGCTTTATATAATTTATTCTCGTTCTTATTATTTTAAAAACAATCATCAAACCCCCTATGATCTTTTGTTCAATAGAATTATTGTAAAGATTTGTACTTATTACGCAGTCCTCGAGATCGATACTCGGGATAACTCCCATTTTATTACTACATTGGTGCAAATAGTACGCTTGCTATTTTACCGATCAAGTTTTTGGCGCTGTTGCCGGGGACTGCCAAAGTATAAGTTGAAAAATAATTCAATTGAAATTTTGTTGCTCTGCAACCAAAAAATTTATGTACTATTGTTTATTTTTATAAATTCTAATAATTTTCTAATCTGTGTATGCGAGGTAAGGCCTCAACTGAATTTCTTTTTGACGCAGAACCAGAAAGACTAATGCGTGCAAGACGACGAAAAGCTAGGTTGGAACTTTCAGAAGCAACCCCCGTTGTTTCTGAGTCTAAAAAAGAAGAAGCTATTTCAGTTCATTCGGAAGACTCCGAAACCGTTTCTGAACCAATGGCTGAAGCTCCACCTCCTGTGGAAAGACTTCTGGGTGACTATGGAGGTGCAAATGCTCCTACTGGAAGGTTAACAATTGTGAACCAACCGGTAAATGTTGATCATTTTCAGCTACACCCTTCAGCGATTCGTCAACTCGAAAGGAGACCGTTCTTTGGAAAAATCAATGAAGATGCCAACAAGCATTTACAAAGATTTCTGACCATGACAACATCATTGAAAATTGAGGGACACTCAGAGGAAGCTAAAAAGTTGGTGATGTTTCCGTTTACACTATCGGAAGATGCCGAAGACTGGTTTTACTCTTTACCCGCGGGAAGCATAACAGCTTGGCAACAAATGGAGACAACATTTTTGAATGAGTACTTCCCTGCTTCTGTGTATATCCGTAAGAGATATGATATTGTTATTTTCAAACAGAAGGAAGGAGAGTCACTCGGACACGCTTACAAGAGGTTCAAACGATTGTTGGTTGCATGTCCTACTCATAACATGGATGCAACTGAACAGATGCAAAATTTTGTGAATGGCCTTAGAATGAAGACTAAGCAACTCATAGACACAGTTGCCGATGGCTCAACAAATTTTACAATAGCCACTGGAATAAAGAAAATCATTGAAGCCATTGCAGCAAATGAACATCTGGAGCTCTATGACCGCATTATAAGTCAACCTGAAGGTATCATTGATCTCAAGCTAGCAAATTAAGTGGTGAAGATGGAAGATAAAATAACAGCCGAAGTAGAGCGATGAATCAAGAAAATGGCTCTTGACACTCAAACGGTGGCACAAGTTCAACTAGTTCAACCTATTCAAGCAGTTAGTTGTGAAATTTGTGGGGGACCTCACTTCGCCATGCATTGTGTGGCAACTGCACAACAGGTAGAAGAGATTAATTTTCTGAAGCAGAACAACCCTTACTCCAATACTTATAATCCTGGGTGGAAAAATCATCCAAAATTTTCCTGGAAGGACCAGCAAGGAAATGCTCATAAGCAAGCGCCCACCCAATATCAAAGCCAACCACAACAACAGTATCGACCACAACAACAGCAACCTTACCAGCAGCAGTTTCACCAATCCCAACAACAATTTCAACAACAGGTTCCAAGAAAAGCAAATTGGGAAATTGCCATTGAAAAAATGACGGCTCAAAGTTCACAATTTCAAGAGGAGACTAGAAGTAATCTGAGAAACACTGGTACTTCAATAAAAAATCTGGAAGTGCAAATGAGTCAGATTGCTCAACAACTTGCGGGTTCTCAAACACCGGGTGCATTATCGAGTGCTACAGTTACAAATCCACGAGAGCATAATAATGTGAGTGTTGTAACCACAAGGAGTGGTAAATCGAAACAAGTCCCTGAGAAAGATGATGACCAAGAAGACCAATTGCTTGAAGTTGAGTTGGAAATAAAAGAAAATGAGGTTGGGAGTGAAGAGGTGGTGGTACCTAAACTGGTGGTTAAAGAAAAAGTTAGTGAATCAAAGTTGGTTATCAAACTCCCTTTCCCCACAAGAAATAAGAAGAAAGAGCAACATGAGAAGAACTTCGAGAAATTTTTGGAGATGTTCAAAAAGCTTGAGATTAACATTACGTTCTTAGAGGCACTTGAACAAATGCCCTCTTATGCTAAATTTATGAAGGATATTATTTTTAAAAAGAGGAGCACTGACACTGACCCTATTGTACTAACCGAAACTTGTAGTGCAATTTTGCAGGGTATGACGATTCCAGTGAAGAAGAAAGATCGAGGCTCGGTAACTATCCCTTGCACTATCGGGGATAGGTTTTTCAAAAAGGCCCTTATAGACTTGGGGGCAAGTGTGAGTCTCATGTCGTTATCCATTTACAAGAGGTTGGGGATTGGAAAAGTGCAAGATACCATAATGACACTTCAATTTGGTGACCACTTTGTGAAGAGACCTTATGGAGTGGTGGAAGATGTTCTTGTGAAGATTGATAAGTTTGTATTTCCGGTGGATTTTGTCATCTTAGAAATGTCGGAAGATGAAGAGATACCACTCATTCTTGGTAGACCATTTTTGGAGATCGGAAGATGTTTGATAGATATAGAAGAGGGCACCATGACTCTAAAAGTTTACGATGAAGAGTTAAAAATTGATGTGCGTAACACCATGAGATACAAAGATGATGTGGCTACCAGCCAACACATAGAGGTGATTGATCAAATGGTTCTACAAAATAATCCTTTAGGTGAACCACAATTGCCCTTGGAGAGAGTTCTAAGTTTATCAATTTCTAAAGACACTCAAGAAGTTGATGAAAAGGAGAGGGAAGTGTTAACTATGATGGCAACACAACCACCCTTTAAGGGATCCCGATCACTCCGATGGGAAAACTTGAGGGAACCCCAGGTTAAGGAAAAGAAATATGAGACAAGAAAGTGCCTGAGCTGAAACAATTGCCTGAAAAACTCAAGTATGTTTTTCTAGATTCTGAAAGGAAATGCTCGACTATTATAAGCTATAATCTAGAAGTTTCCCAAGAAGACAAGCTCGTCAAGGTTCTGAAGAAGCACAAAAGTGCAATGGGATGGGCAATAGAAGACTTGAAGAGGATAAGCCCTATGGTATGTATGCATAAAATTATCATGGAGGATGGTCACAAACCAGTGGTGCAACCCCAAAAAAGACTAAATCCCACAATGAAGGAAGTGGTTAGGAAAGAGGTTGTTAAACTATTAGATGTTGGGTTGATTTATCCCATATCCGATAGCTCTTGGGTGAGTCATGTTCATGTGGTTCCAAAGAAAGGAGGAACTACCGTGATAAAGAATGAAAAAAATGAGTTGCTCCCTACAAGGACGGTCACGGGGTGGCGTGTGTGCATCGATTACAGAAGGTTGAATTTGGCGACAAGAAAGGATCACTTTCCTTTACCATTCATCGATCAGATGTTGGAAAGGTTGGCTGGTCATGAGTACTATTGTTTCCTTGATGGATACTCTGGATATAATCAGATAGCGGTTGCACCAGAAGATCAAGAGAAGACAACTTTTACTTTCCCCTATGGTATTTTTGCTTACAGAAGAATGTCATTCGGGTTATGTAATGCACCAACCACATTTCAAAGATGCATGACTTCCATTTTTGCGGACATGCTCGAAAAGCATATGGAGGTCTTCATGGATGACTTATCGGTATTTGGTTTCTCTTTTGATAATTGTTTAACTAACCTTTCCCTTGTGTTATAAAGATGCCAACATACCAACTTGATTCTCAATTGGGAGAAGTGCCACTTCATGGTGCGAGAAGGCATAGTCTTGGGTCATAAAATTTCTCACAAAGGAATAGAAGTGGACCAAGCCAAGATCGAGGTAATAGAAAAGCTACCCCCTCCTATGAACGAAAAAGGTATAAGAAGTTTCTTAGGGCATGCAGGTTTCTACCACAGGTTCATAAGAGATTTTTCTAAGATAGCTAAACCTTTAACTACCCTATTGGTTAACCACAAGGCTTTCATATTTGATAAAGAGTGTGCCATTGCATTTGAAACTATAAAAAATAAACTGGTGACGGCACCAATTATCATTGCTCCAGATTGGTCTCTACCTTTTAAGATCATGTGTGATGCGAGTAACATTGCAGTGGGAGCAGTTCTTGGACAACGTAGAGATAAACTGTTGCATGTCATATATTATGCTAGTCATGTTTTGAACCCTGAACAAATGAACTATGCGACTACCGAGAAGGAGTTGCTAGCGGTGGTTTATGCCTTCGATAAATTCAGGCAATATTTGTTGGGTTCTAGAGTCATTGTTTATACTGACCATGCTGCTTTGAAGTATTTATTTGCTAAGCAGGATTCTAAGCCAAGACTGTTGAGATGGATCTTACTCCTCCAATAGTTTGATGTGGAATGTCGTGACAAAAGAGGGTGTGAAAATACTGTGGCAGATCACCTCTCTCGGATGTCCCCCATAGAGGAGAATGATGAAAAACGTCCAATAAAGGATGAGTTTGCTGACGAACACATCCTTGCTGTTATTGGAATGCCATGGTTCACAGACTATGCGAACTATCTTGTAGGCGGGGTGATCCCTAGCGAATTTGACTCTAACAAAAAGAAAAAGTTTGTGCATGATTGCAGGTTTTACTTGTGGGATGACCCACTCTTGTACAAGAAAGGAGTATACGGGTTGGTCATAAGATGTGTTCCCGAAGAAGAACAAAGAGATGTCCTGAAAGCATGCCATGACTCTGACTATGGTGGACACTTTAGTGGTTATAGAACCGCAACCAAAGTCCTCTAGTCAGGCTTATATTGGCCTACACTTTTCAAAGATGCTCAACAAGTAATCAAGGAGTGCGATAAGTGTCAAAGGATGGGAAACATCTTGAAAAGAAATTAGATGTCGCAAAACCCCATGTTGGAAGTTGAACTCTTCGATGTTTAGGGTATCGAATTTATGGGACCATTCCCACCTTCATTTGGAAGGAATTACATTTTGGTGGCGGTGGATTATGTATCCAAGTGGATAGAAGCAGTCGCTCTACCAACGAATGATGCAAAAGTGGTAGTCAACTTTCTGAAAGAAAATATATTTGTCAGGTTTGGAGTGCCAAGAGCTCTAATAAGTGATGAAGGAACTCACTTCTTAAATTACCTAATGGAGAAGCTACTCTTGAAGTATAATGTAAAACATCAGATAGCCACTTCGTACCACCCGCAAACAAGTGGTCAAGTTGAAGTGTCGAATAGGCAGCTGAAACAAATCCTGGAGAAGACGGTTAATGCTTCTCGCAAAGATTGGGCAAGTAAGCTTGATGATGCGCTTTGGGCATACCGAACTGCTTTCAAAACACTGATTGGTATGTCCCCTTATCAATTGGTATATGGTAAGGCATGTCACTTACCCTTAGAACTTGAACACAAAGCTTTGTGGGCTTCAAAATTCCTTAACTTGGATCTTGCGAAAGCGGGAGAATCCCGAGTCCTTCAACTCCATGAGTTAGAAGAATTTAGGAACCGGGCATATGAAAATGCCAAAATCTACAAAGATCAAACAAAAAATGGCTTGATAGAAGGATCCAAAGGAAGGAATTTTGGGAAGGACAAATGGTACTATTGTTTAATTTGAGGATGAAGTTGTTCTCGGGAAAACTGAGATCGAAATGGTCGGGTCCATTTATGGTACACAAGGTATATCCCCATGGAGCAATCGAAATAAAAAATCTATCTAATGGGGACATTTTTAAAGTGAATGGCAAAAGATTGAAGCCTTACAATGTGGAGCAAGAAGTTGGCCAAATCGATGTTGTTCATCTTGTCTAATAAGATGAACAACCATCGAGCCATGCGACGTTAAACGAAGCGCTACGTGGGAGGCAACCCACGCTTTAGTGTCTAACTATTTTCTTTGTTTGGTTTTGTGTTATTTACTTGTAGGTTTGAACAATGTTTGCTAGAGGAGCTAAAAATTTCGTGCGCAAAAAGTCTCTGGAAAAATCGGAAGCAGAAGCCTGGCACAGCTCGAGAAAGCAATGAAAGAAAATGAAAAATCAGGGGCCTGACACGGGTGCCCGTGTCAGCTGACACTACCCGTGTCAGGAAGTGATCAGGAAGGAAGTTTTCTAGGGGCCTGACACGGGTGCCCGTGTCAGCCCCTGCGTGAACAAGTTGTAACATGGAAGGACACGACCCATGTCAAGGAGGTCATTTACGCTGACACGGTCGCCTGTGTCAGCTGACACGGCCGTGTCAGCAAGCGCAGTGGGATATTTTTCAAAAAAAAATCCCGTTGGCACTTGGGCGCACCATCGAATTTCCCCCACTAAATCCATTTTATCACCCATTCACTCCTCATTAACCTCTTCTCTTACTTATTCTCTCACCTTCATCTCTCTTTCGCTCAAAAATACCTAAAAACCTCCATTTTTTTCTCACATAAAGCTCCATACTTTCACTTCATAACTCCACCAAATCTCCATCCGTCTTCACAAAAGTTCTTCCATTTTCCATCCTCTACCTTCCTACGGTAATCTTTTTGCCTAATCTCTCTTTTCAATTTCAAGTTTTTTTTTGTTGTGTGCAGGTAAGAACATGTCTCGCCGAGTAGACAGAAGCAAAAATGTGGCGGAATCATCCCGGCCACGTCAAAGGGCGAGAAGAACTCTGAATGAGCACGACATTATGTTTGAAAACTTGGAGCACCAAAAGAGGTATGCGGTTCATCTTAAAAGAAAATTAACCCCCACCAGGTACATGTGTAATGACACTTTGCAGGAATTGGGGTTGTAAGTTGAGGTTCACCGAATGTTCCACACCTTAGGTATGTTGGAATTCATGCAGTTAGAAGCGCCAACTTTTGTGCGTATTACTCTTGAATTCTTGAGTACCATTGAATTTAAGCTGAAAAATAGGTGGAATGGAACGGAGAAAGAGTACTACGGTACTTTGCATTTTCGTTTATTTAATACTGATATGGAATTGTATGTGGATGAGTTAGGGAGTATCCTAAAACTCCCAATCGTAGGCCCTGGAACGGTGCCCGATACTTTTGTTTTGGCGGAGTTATGGACTGCTATAACAGGTAACACTAAATATGTTTCCAAAGGGGCAAAAGCATCGGGTATCCATAACCCTTGTTTCAGGTACTCGCAGAAGGCTTTGGCGTACACCATGTTTGGTCGCAGAGATAACATCGGTGTCGCCACCCAAAGGGAGTTGTTCTTTCCGTACAGTATGGCAGCACAAACTCCTATCAACGTAGCAGCATTTGCAGCTGACTACCTAGGTAGAGTTGGTCGCGCTACTTCAGGCGACATTTTGGTTGGCGGCATGATCACACAGATTGCCGACCATTTTGGATTTGGTGTTGCGCTTGTTGACTCTCCACAGGTGTCGGGTAAAAATAAAATGGACATGGCCGTGTTGATTCAACAAGGCATGATTGAGGTAAAACAAGATTATTATTCTCTTATTTACCAAAAAGTCTATGTTCTTGCTTTACCCGCTTATGATTTCATCAGTATTACTAACAGAGCCAACTGGCTTTATGAGTGTCCCGACCTGGATGAGGGGGACGAAGATTTTCTTGATTCTTTACCTACAGATGAACATATGGAGGGTGCATCGAGCACTGAGGAGCCGTTTTACCAGCAACTGCAAGAACCGACTCAAGCTTCGGGGTCCTACTCCATGCCACAAGACCAATGGGTTGGATTCAAGATGAGATCGGTCACCTTCGCACGGAGCAATCAAGGCAAGGTGAGGAGCTCACTAGGTTCGGAGTCGAACAACGCCGCCAAGGGACGGTTTTGGGTGAGATGAATGAGATGAATGCGATGATGCAACGCATGATGTTGCATTATCCGTACCCGCCCCCACCTCCTCAGTAAACATTGTGAGTACCCCTCTTATCTTGACAATAAACATCGTGGACAATGTTTGGTTCAAGTATGTGTGTTGGGGGGGGTGTTATTGTTTTGTATTTTATTTTTAGTTGTGTTTGTTTGCTTTATTACTTTGTTTTGTCTTTGTGTGGCTGTTTATTTCCTTAAGTTATCGATAAAAGTGGATTCTACTGGATAAATGATGGACTAGTGACCAGTGAGGAAAGATGTAACCCCAGATTTGTTCCCGAGGCAACTTGGAAGTTGATACAGCTGAGAAAGAAAATGTTGGACGCAACTTGGCAACTCTAGACCAAAAGAGGGGAAGGTAAACCCAAGCTGAAAAAGAGGTTGTTTGCCATAAAGAGTGGTTTGGAGCCTGCAAGCTTATCCAACATGGTGAGATTTCAACATAACCAAACACAAAAGAGCGCATTCAGGTATGACTTTATCTCTCTAATTTTGCGTAAGTTCTACTGATACAGCACAATACAAAGACGCACACTGAGGCACGTTGTTTGTTTTCACCCTTTTAGCCTTTCTAGCCATCCATAATTTTGTATTTATCCTTTGTTAAACCCGTTGAGACTGTACCCCCTTGTTTGTGTAAACCGTCATGTTAACCATAAGCAAAACATTTCCTACCTTCGCTTGGCATGACTGTTGTAGTGTAAAATTTGTGCAAAAAGATAAGTTTGGGGTGGTGATCCTTAGAAAATTTTTGAAAAAGGACAAGTGCAACAAAAAGAAAAAAAAGTGTGTAGAAACATCCGCTTCTACCGAAAAAAAAGAGAAAAGAAATGAAAAATAGAAATGAAGTATAAGCACTTGCCTAAGTCAAAGACTCATGCATTAATGGGATACTCAAAAGAAAAATTGAGTGAAAAGGAGTCAAGTTGGACAACACCCCATAAAAGAATTTGTGCACAAGGAAAAGCAACAACATGAATGCCGAGTTCTAAACCTTTGTCATCCATTTTCTTGTCTACCCCCACCGTACCTAAGCCCCGCTACAACCCGGAAGACCTCTAAAAGTGTGTGAATTTGGTTTGTGTAGTTAACGTAGAATCTATTCAAAAATTAAGAGTTGATATTGCATACCTTGATATCATGAGTGCTAAACACTTTAACCCTGAGAGATTTGGTGAGTGGTGTGAAGAAGTTTGCAGGTGAAGGAACACTCTAATATGATAATGTAGTGGATAGTTTGAATGGATGAACCAGAAGCTTAATCGGGAAGGAGGAAGATAAGTTGCGAATAGCATCAACTATATTGTGGTAAGAAGAGAATCCATGGTTGACCTCTGTGTTGTCTCTTACATCACTTGAGGACAAGCAATGAGATAAGTTTCGGGTTGTGATCAGTCACCATTTGCACTTAGTTTTCATCATCCATCTAGCATGAATCTTCAAGAATCGGTAACACTTTGTCCTTTCTTTTAGTTGATTTCTTAAGTTTACCGAATTTTATAAATTTCTGCTTTGTTTTATGTTGTATTAGGAGTTCATCTCTTTTTGTCGCATTTTATGCGTTTCCGTGGCAATGCTGTTTGGTTTCCAGGTCTAACAATAAGCCCGAAAGATGCGTACCGGAAGAATGGAAGCCAAGGACATCGTGCAAAGCAAGAAAAGGCAAAAACAGGGGGGCTGACACGGGTGCCCGTGTCAGCATGTGCAGAATAGAGATTGTAGAATCAAGAAACCAAGGGGCTGACACGGGTGCCCGTGTCAGCTGGCACGGGTGCCCGTGTCAGCAAGAGCTGAAGAATTTAATTTGACAGAGAGCCAACACGAGCGCCCGTGTCACCTAACACGGCCCGTGTTGGCCAATTCGCCCCGTTTGCTGATTTTTATTGTTTTGATCCCTGTGTACGTTCGGAGGGCAGTCTGGGTATTTCATGAGGTTTTTAGTTGATTGGAACCTATTTAGTCTGCATTTTGGTGAAGAGAGAGGGCACTTTTTGATCGTAGAAGAAAAAGACAAAAGGAGAAGAGAGCTTTCAAGGTGTTTAGAGAAGAAGAGATCTTCAAGATCGGAAGAGATTGAAGATCAACCTTCATCAATAACAAATTGTAATGTCTCTATTTTGTAATTTACTGTCTTTGAATATTATGAGAAGCTAAACCCCCCCAATGCTAGGGGGTGTCCCTGAATTGCTACTGTATGAACACTTTTTCTATGTTCTTATGATCATCGATGTTTTCTTTATTCAAATTATTATACAACGTTCTTAATGCTTTATTTTATCGGACAAATGGAATTTTGATCTCTGGTTAAGGTTTAGGTTGGACAAACCACCTTATCGTTTGTTGTATAATAATACTTCTGTTTAATCACTTAGGAATAAGGATCAAACCGTAGTAGCCGTTAATTCTTGATCAATTGCATATTTCGTAACGTCAATTTGAATAACTAAGGAATTAGGATTGAAATTGACTGTTAATGGTTTTCGGCTAAGGAATTAGAGAAAACAATTCTTGAGAATCGGTTTTGAATAATTACAACTAGATGTTATATAATATGGAAGTAGTGTAGTACAAAGCAATTCACACATCTTACCTTAGCATGCTTTCTCATATCGGTTAACAGTTTTTTATACGCTTTATATAATTTATTCTCGTTCTTATTATTTTAAAAACAATCATCAAACCCCCTATGATCTTTTGTTCAATAGAATTATTGTAAAGATTTGTACTTATTACGCAGTCCTCGAGATCGATACTCGGGATAACTCCCATTTTATTACTACATTGGTGCAAATAGTATGCTTGCTATTTTATCGATCACAAGCCTAAACTGAACTGAACACTACCCTGCCTCTGGTTTAACATGAGGGTTTGTATGTATAAAGAAATAAACTCCTACTTCAAGGCCCAAAGGGGTTGACTAGGGATTAACTTCCTTATATATTCGGTGTTTAGGGATTGAACAATGCCTTACATCATCAACACAGTCTTTATTCAAAAGCATACAGGCAACGATCTTGCGTATTTTAATTTGCGTCATTCTCTTTTGATTTTATTTGACAAACTGTTTGATACTGATAAATAAAATATGAGTGAACACGAATGGATTTAAGCAAAACATGCACGTTTATTTCATTATTATTATCATCTGAAAACCATACAAGTTTTACAAATGAACAACATATAACAAACAAGGAAAGATTACAAATAAGACATGATTAAATCAATGTGATATTTCTAGCCCTGATACTCCTCTGAAGAAGCCATTGAATCTGAGCAATCCTCGCCACTAATTGCATTAATAATCTGTCCACAGTGGTTTGGCAGCGGGTTGGTTATGACATTAGGCCCTGCTTCAGAGAATGACAAAACCTTATGATCAATTAACTCTTATACCCTGGCCTTAAGGACCAAACAATCCTCTGTAGAATGCCCTATGTATCCAACATGGAACGCACAAGACACATTAGGATTATGCTTGTTATTTTAGGGAGGCATTGCAGGCGGAATCCCCTTTGGCACAATTGGCCCTTGCTGAACAAGATACGACAACAACTGAGTGTATGATACATGGATCTGGTCATGCTGAGGACGCTTCTTATCAAACCGTCTATGTTGACCTTGATTCTAGTTTCTGTTGTTTTACTGATTCTGAGGAGTTGGGCCTGTGGAGGTTGCTGATACTGCGGCTGGTATGCAGGTTGCTGATATTAAGCAACGGTAATGTATGGATAAGGGTAGTATGGCATAGGAGCCATAAGTGCTTGAACTGGAGGATAGACCTTTGCTGTTACAGAATTTTGCCTTGGCCTCTTTATTCTTATCAAAACCCAGAGACTTCTTGCCCACTATCTGGCTATCAATACTAGCAACCTTTCCAGTTTTTAGCCCATTTTCAATACGTTCTCCAATGGTCACCATGTCTGCAAAGTTGGATGATGAGCTACCAACCATCTTCTCATAGTATAGACCTTGAAGAGTGCCCATAAAGATATCAACCAATTTGGCATCTGTCAGTGCAGGTTTAACTCGGGAAGCCATCTCGCACCATCTCTGAGTGTATTCCTTGAACGTTTCGTTGCTCTTGCAGGCTTGATTTTGTAGATGTAACCTAGTGGGAGCCATGTTCAGGTTATATTTGTATTGCTTGAGAAAGGCTTCAGACAAGTCCTTCCAAGATCTGATTTTAATGCGCTCCAAGCTCATATATCAGTCTAAGGATGCCCCAGATAAGCTATCTTGAAAGAAATGGATGAGAAGCTCATCATTATCAATATAGGATGCCATCTTCCTACAATACATGATGACATGACTTCTTAGACAACTTAAACCCTTGTATTTTGGTAGGTCTAGTGCTTTGAACTTAGGAGGAAGCACCACATTAAGAACCAAACATAAGTCCTTAGCATCCATACCATAAGCGAAGAAACCTTCAATGGCTCTTATTCCTTTCATCAAGTAGTTGATAGTCTGCCTGTGTGTTCTAACCTGAATTAACAACAATCTGATTTTCAGGTTGAGGATTAACTTGATGATTAGGAGGTTGAACACCCTGAGAGGTTGTCTGAGCGATGACTGGAGGAAAAGCAAATTAAGGATACCCTTGAGGATACATTAAACCCTGATTTACCATCTGACCAACAGTCTGACCATACTAATTCTGATATGGAGTGTAGGGTGCCCCAGGTTACACAAATGGAGGTGCAACAGTAGAAGATGCCCCAAGATGAGGAGGAGGAGGTATGTGAACACCTTGATTTAAATTCTGAACAGTAGGTTGAGTAGCTCGAGGAGGAAGACAAAGGTGGAGAGTTGGGCCTCTGTATTCATCTTCGTTGTCATTGGGAGTCTCAACAATCACTGGTGCAAAAGTCTGAAGAACCTGTTCTGGGTTGATCTCGTGGCTATCAGCATTAACCATTTGAGGAGAAATAGTGGTCATGCCCCAAGGATGGGCAACAGGATTCCCATTGCCAAGATGAACAACAAATGGTTGATATGGCACAAAAGCATTCCCATTAGCAGCTTGGGGAGTAAAATTCGGAGGCAATCCCCAGGGATAGGCAATGGCGTGCCTACTAGGGAATGGATGACAGATAGATTGGCTCATAGGTTGAACCACAGTATCCACAACAACATCGACAAAAGTGGTGACGGCAATAGCATCAGTAACTACAGTAGAAGCAAGATTGGCAGCAGAAGTGGAGGTAGTGGCCTTCTAAGCTTGAAGGTACTCTAATATAGTGTTCATGTTACATTGGAAGGTGTCCATTCTGCCTTAGACTTGAGCCAAAGTTTCCCTAAAGGTAGCATTCTATTATTCCATATCTTCCATGATTCTCAACTTGTTGATCGCGACTTTATGAGTCGAATTTGGGGTACAAACTGCAAGTGCACAGTTCTATCGTGTAGTTTTAAAAGATATCGATCCCACAAGGACTTATGAATCGATATACCGTTATCTAAGGTTACTTCGTAAAGCTAAGGCAGGTAATACTTTGATTGTTTGGGGGAAAAGCTAAAACTAATATAAGGTCTAAAATAAATATCTAATAAGTGGATATCGGTATGTAGTTCGTCGTAATTAGGGAATCAATTCTTTGTTGGTTTCTTGGTTTTAAAATAAATCTTTTCAGTTGACGTTATTGATTAAAAAATTTATCTCAAACTCTCGCTCTGTTGAATAAACTATGATTTTATATTAACGTAGCTGTCACTTATAGTTAAGTCAAAAACCACTTTTTGAAAACAATAGGATCCGTAGAAACTCTTTTTAAGAAAACACTAATCGTTTAAACACCCTTATCTCAAACTCTCGCTCTGTTGACTTAGGTTATATAATTAAATTCAAATGCTTAACTCTCGTCCTCACATTCAATCTTTAAAAATACTTTTTGAAAAAGGTTAGAATTTAATTAACTCTAAAAATAGCTCTCGCCCTGATCTAGAATTAATGTCCAATTTTCACTGTCCAGTCAAAAACTCAAACTCTCGCTCTATTGCTTTTAACTTCTTTATGTCTTTCACTTTCGTACAAAAACCTTGTTATTAAACCTGTAAATTGAGACCGTAAAAAGAGTGATTTTAGTTTTAAACTTAATTTAACCAATTTGGTTTTGATTCCTTCATTCCGCTTACTCTACATACCGATACCTAAGTGAATCAGCCAGACATGCTAAACAGACTTAAATAATTATCATGCATAAACAGATTCATCTCAGGCAAATAATATAAATAGACAGTAAAACAGGGCATATATAAATTCAAACAATAATTAAAGAACCTGAGAAATTAAATAGCAGTCTTGAACACTCCACCACAGGTCGGTTGGATCTGTTCTTGAATTCTTCAATCAGGCAGGAAAATAAAATAAAAGCGAAGGAATAAAAAACTAGATTCTAACGTAAGGTTAGATCCGGTAAAACGTACACAATAGTTTCCGGTGTAGAAACTATTGTGCGAAAAAGAATTAACTAAATGCTAAAAAGGAAAATAGAAATTTGCAAGGGAAAACAATATAAAACTCGTACAAGTATTGCTGTAAAAATATACTTAAGCTGCTGGAAAAGGAAAAATGCGAAAAAGCGAAAACGGCAAAGAAAGCTGGAAAAAGTGTGGAACCGAGAGCTTTCCAAAAAGCTCTATTTATACTGATACTTATTGCAACTGCTTCCAAGGGTTTTCCGTAAATATAGCCATTACGTTGTAAAAGGGTCAAGCGTGAAAGTAGCTTCAACGTGGTCTGTTGCGTTCCTGGTGCCAAAAATATAGGGGAATGGTGTGACGTCTGTCACACCATGTGTGACGCTCGTCACAGGAGTGTGCAAAGCGTGACGCTCGTCACAGGCACAACGCCTGTGCTTTTTGGGCTGGGCTTTGGCTTTTGATATTTGCTTCTTTTCATTCCTTTTTGCACCTCCTTTTCTTCCTTTTTTACTTGTGCTTCAAATAAACCACCTGAGATAAATAAAAAGAAAATACTGCGTAATATCTAATAAAATGAAATAAATTGAAGTAAATAATAATATAATTTAATTAAATTGAGTCCTAGAATGTGATACTATTTCATGTTATCAAACTTCCCCATACTTAGATCTTTGCTTGTCCTCAAGCAAAATACAGTATAGAACTTGTTTTAAAATTTTTTAGCCAGATGAAATTTCGAAACACACATCAATTCGTACTAGGTTGCCTGTAAACCTTGTTTAGAAGTAACTTGGTTTTAATCTTGACATCAACAACCACCGTCACAACCTCAGATAACCTCACCTTATGCAAACCAGTTCGAGTAATGCCATTATAGCTATCCTAGTTCCTTTACTCTTATTTCACCCGTTTTCATTCTAGCAAAATCACATTAAGCCCTTTATCTTTTCGCGCACATAGTGGAGTAACCGGTTAGTGATTCTGATCCCCTTTTAGCTAGAAGTTCTGGTACATAAGTCGGATAACTTCGTTATTCAGTCCATTGCAAATTGCGGGGGATCGGACCGTAGTCCGCCCTACCAAGTTCAGTACCAGATACCTGCTGAACCAACTCATAATGGATCTTTCATATTATGCTTTTGTATGATCTGCAACCTTTAGATTAAATGATCTGGTAAGGATCACCTAACTTAATTAGTGCATTTCTTGATATATATATATATATTTTTTTTTATGTTACTTTGGGAATCATTCACTTATATTCATCGGCCTTCCACGTAGTTTGCTATTGAGATGGTGCTGACTTCTCGTATAAACTACTCGGGGTTACTATAAAACTAAAAGTTCAAGGGATTGGTATAATAGGTACTTATTCTGATCTAACATGTTGAGGTTCTTAGAGCGTTGTTATGGTAATAATTTTTGTCTTGATTTCACTCAAGTTTTATAAAATAAGCGACCTTTATACTTATTGAGTGTGATGAATTTTTGTTATGGCTCATGAAAATTGAGGGGAATAGATAATAGAAGGTTTTCACATTTGGGACTTAACTTAAAATAAATCTATATTATAAGAAATATTATTTTATTATATATATATATATATATATATATATATATATATATATATATATATATATATATATATATATATTAAGGGAAATAACAATGAAAAGAAAGATACATACTTGAAAAGGAAAAAGGAGGATAGAAAGAACATGGTTTCCCCCCCCCCCCCCCCCCCATACTTGAATGAAACATTGTCCTCAATGTTTGAAGGAAAAAAATGAATTACAAAAAGAAAGGAAAAAAACTAAAGTTAAGGTTGCCTGCCGCCTCTTGTTCTTGGACCTGGTGATCTTTGACGTACTTCTAAGTTGTCGAACCTGCTAAGCAAATCAGTGAACCGCTGGTCGGTTATGGCATTCCTCTCTTCCTGGTGTTGTTGCATTTGGCGCATCATTTCAAGATTCTGTGCTTGCATACCATCAATAGCATCCATGATGTCGTCGTTGGTTGCAGGCCTTCTTCGTCGACGACGTCGGGAGGATGGGCCAGCTGCAGTATCGGAAGGGTTGAGCGGGACTGATTGTTGTGCAGGAGCGTTATCACCTTGCTCCATGTCTTCGAACTCGTCTGCAGACGGGTTTGTATGTGAAGGCTCGGTAGCTTCGGGAGCATTCAGATCATAGAGGTGGCGGTTGGGATTGGTGACATCGGTTAAGGCAATGTTGGGTAGAACAACGCTTGGGACTGCCTGGTTATTCACCATAAGGTAATATTTTCCGCCTACTCTGTTCTTTATTAGGCGGCTGGACCGACAGTAGCCTATATCCATAAAGAGGGGAGGTAAAGATTCTAAAGTTTGGAGTCGGTCCCCTAGGTTTAAGCCAAGTGCTATGGTGGTGATTAATCCACCAATTACAAAAGGTTGACGGCCTCTAGCACATAAGGTGCGGATATGATGAAATAGGAAGGAGGCGGCGTTTACCTTAGCATTCGGTTCGAAGACGCATTCGAGGAAGAATAGTTCCTTTGCGTTGACCTTGCTGTTGTTCGGTCTTCCAAAAACTGTGTTTTGTAGGATGCGGATAAAGTACCGGATAGTTGGGTTATGTATATGGGAAACAAGGAGCTCTTCCCAGTTGTTGGCATCTACACCGGATATTTTCCTAAAGAGGTCGAAAGCAGCAACTGTGCTCCAGTTTAGGTTTGGAGGGATTCTGGGGTAGACTTGACCTTCTATGGGGAATTGTAGCATGGTACTCAATTGGTTTTGGGATAGGGAGTACTCGGTATTGAACATACGGAAGGTTGCGGTACCGGTTAAGAATTCGTCCTCACCGGTGGGAGTGTTGTACGCATATGAACTTAAGAATTCTAAGGTTAGGGATGGGTAGGTGGGTTGATTATGTGTGCATAGAAAGGTTAGATCGGCAAGGCGGAGCATCCACTCGATACCTTGAAGTAATCCTAATTGTTGTAAACAAGTTGAATCAGGATACCTGGTAGAAGTGACACCTCGTTGTTGAAAGCGCTCGAATTGCTCCCTTTGATAGTTTTCATCTTCGGATCGGAAGATGATATTTCCGAAATTCTGATTTCCCGCCATACTGATGAATGAATTTAAAGGAGTAATAAAGAAAAGAAATGTATTTGATATTAGAGAGTGGTTTGTGGTGAATGAAGGAAGGTTTGGTGGGTATTTATAGGAAAAAAAATTGGAAGTTGGAAAAGAGGTGGTTGAAAAGTGAATAAATGTGGGTTAATGGGAATAAATGGGGAAGGTAAAAAGGTGAAAGGGTGTAACGTTCGTCTCCAACGGCTCTGTAACGTTCACCTAGTCAGAAAGGTGTTACGCTCGTCACAGGGGCGTGACGGGCGTAACAAGTACTTGGCGTGCCGTCCGTCAAAGATTGTGTGACGCTCGTCACACAGTCTTTTTGGCAAGGTTCTGCTAGCGTTGTTCAGAATAACTTTGGTAATTTATTTTTTTATTATTTATTTTGTTTTGCTTCAGATTATTTTATTTTGCTATTTAATTTTCCTGCATGCTATTCTACTTTGTATAATAGTGCATAAATGTATTATGTTGTTAATAATTTATGTAGGCAGCAACAGTAGAGAGCATTTTTTTTGGTAGATATTGCATAATTCATAATAAAATAGGAGAATTCAATAGCTTCATAAAATAATCATAATGTAACAATGGAGAAAAACAAAAATGCGAAAGAGAAACAAATACGAACATAATTTGAAATAACATTAAATAATAGAACTAACTAAAGCTAGATAATTAAGAAAAACGGCTTCTATCCATCTGCACGATCTCTGGCTGGAGGAGCAAAGGAGTTAACATGGTATAGTAACTCGTGAAACTGATTTGTCATACTGTTCATGTATCCCAGAAATTCGTGTCTCAAGCTGGTGAACTCTTCTCGGAGGGCGTCTTGTTCTGACATCAAAGCTTCAATGGCAGTGTTATAATCAGTTTCGGGCATATGATGTCTAAGGTCGGGTATTGCCGATTCTTCGGTCTGAACAGGTTGAGGAGGAGGATCAATGTCATAATAACCAGATGGTGTCTGAGGGTCTGATTCAGCATAAGGAATCAGGTCATCACAAATCTCATAGTCCTGGATGGATTCAGTGGATCTAGCAGGAGAGGGGGTTTCGTTCAGATTGTAGAGCCAATTATTGCGATTATGAACACTAGTCCTAGGGTCGGGCATGGTGAATAGGCAAAGAACTTGGTTATTAATTATAAGCTCAAACTCATCAGATCCTAGGTTTGCTATAAACATAGTGTTGAAGAGGAAGGGTATACTCATAGTAGTAATGCCACAAAAAGGGCTTAAGTCAAGCATAGGCTGACGTAATCCGATAGCATTACCAATCATGGTTATCAAACCGCCTATTCGGATTGGTGCTCGTTCATCTTGGATAAGGTGGTCTAAATTTGCCAACATAAAAGTGGCCCCGTTTACTGGACGGTTCTGGGAAGCACAAAATATGATGAAGAGTTTATCACGTGAAACTGTGGTACTGTTTGGCTTCTTCCCAAATAAGGTGTGGGTCAGGATCTTATGGAAATAACGGAAGGTCGGGTTATGTATGTTTCCAGAGAGAAACTCATGTTCCTCGGGATCGTCATTTCCAGTCAAGTTACCCCAAAAGTGTTCAAGTTCTCTATATTCAAAAAGTTCTTCTTGGCTCACTGTGAATGTGTCAAAGGATGTAGGGAAACCTAAAAGGTTGGTAAAATCTTGAATATTAAATTGGTACTCCATGTTAAACATTCTGAACTGGATGAAACCTCTGCTTATTCCTTTTCCATGGCTGGGTAGATAGATCAGAGAACTAAGGAATTCTAGAGTCAGTCTCCGGTAAGTGACGAATTGTCTACGGATAGGAGCGGTTTCCCACCCTATCTGACTCAGCAAATACAGGACACTTTGTCTTAGTCCAAGGGCAGTCATTGCCCAGTCATCAGCATACAGACTAGGTAGCATCTCTCTCGTGGCTAGTTCCTCAAACTTTTGTTTCTGAGTTGTTCCTCTGAATTTGATACCCATACGATCAATTTGTCCCATCAGGTTAGTGTTAGCTAGAGAAAAGAAAAACAAGAGTTTTAGTCAGGATTTGGCCAAATGCCGAAAGAAGAGAAAAGTTTTTTAATAAATTAAAATAAATTAAGAATGAATACTAAACAAAAATTAAAAGAATAATTAAGGAAGAAATAGAAAAATAATAATAGAAGAAAATAATAGAATATTTATGGGTTGTCTCCCACTAAGCGCTTTGTTTAATGTCGCAAGCTCGACATAAAAACTATCAATTATAATCTATAAGTTCTTGAGGCATTTCGTCTAAGTGCAAGACTTGCGAATCTTCAGTGTTTTCTGCATAGTGATAATGTTTTAGACGTTGCCCGTTTACGGTAAATGGTTCCATAGATTTGCCTTTAATTTCTACTACTCCACTGGGAAAAACATTGGTGATTTGAAAAGGACCTGACCATCTAGATCGTAGTTTTCCCGGGAATAACTTTAGTCTGGAGTTAAATAAAAGGACTGTATCGCCTTGTTTGAAGATTTTCCTTGATATGCGCTTGTCATGCCATTGTTTTGTTCTTTCTTTGTAGATTCTGGCATTTTCGTAAGCGTCTCTTTTGAGTTCCTCTAATTCGCTTATATCAAGGATTCTCTTTTCGCCGGCGGCTTTATAGTTTAAATTTAGATTTTTAATAGCCCAATAGGCTTTATGTTCTAATTCTATCGGGAGGTGACAGGATTTTCCATAAATTAGCTTAAATGGGGTTGTCCCTATGGGAGTTTTGTAAGCAGTTCGGTAAGCCCATAAAGCTTCTGGTAATTTCAATGACCAGTCTTTCCTTGAAGTGGCGACTGTTTTCTCTAGTATCTGTTTGATTTCTCTGTTAGACACTTCCACTTGCCCACTGGTTTGAGGGTGGTAAGGTGTCGCTACTCTATGTCTTACGCCATACTTAAGCAGTAGTTTTTCGAGTACCTTGGATATGAAATGTGATCCACCATCACTGACTACTATTCTTGGGACACTAAACCTTGGAAATATTATATTCTTAAAGAGTCTAGTTACTACTCGTGTGTCGTTTGTTGGAGAAGCTATAGCTTCAATCCATTTCGATACGTAGTCAACTGCCACGAGTATGTATTTGTTACCGAAAGAGGATGGAAAAGGTCGCATGAAGTCTATTCCCCACACGTCAAAAATCTCTACTTCTAAAACGTCCTTTTGTGGCATCTCATCACGTCTAGATATGTTTCCTGTGCGTTGACATCTGTCACATTTCTTAATAGCTGCATGTACATCCTTCCATATATTTGGCCAATAGAAACCGGCTTGTAGGATTTTAGAGCAGGTCTTGGATGTACTTGCGTGTCCACCATAAGGAGCGGAGTGACAGTGTTGGATTATATTTTCTACCTCTTCTTCGGGTATACACCGACGGAAAATACCATCGGGGCCTCTTTTAAAAAGTAAGGGATCATCCCAGTAATAGTGTTTTATGTCATAGAAGAATCGTTTCTTCTGTTGGGAGGATAAGGTAGGTGGAACTATTCCGGCAGCTAAATAATTGACGAGGTCAGCGTACCACGGTGTAACAGATATAGCTAAAGTGGTTTCTACCTGTTTATCAGCGTTATTTTCTTCCAAAGTAGCTATAAGTTTATCGTACGAGAAATCATCGTTGATCGATGTTCTTTCCGGTTCAAGGTTCTCAAGTCTAGAGAGGTGATCTGCTACTACGTTTTCAGTTCCTTTCTTGTCTTTGATTTCCAAATCGAACTCTTGTAGCAAAAGGATCCACCTTAGGAGTCTAGGTTTAGCATCCTTTTTTGTTAAGAGGTATTTGATAGCAGTGTGGTCAGTGTAGATGATTATTTTGGCTCCGACCAAGTAAGAACGAAATTTATCTAGCGCAAACACTACTGCTAGAAGTTCTTTCTCGGTTGTGGCGTAATTCATTTGTGCTTCATCTAGAGTTCTACTTGCGTAATATATAACATGAAGCTTTTTATCCTTTCGTTGTCCTAAAACAGCACCTACAGCGTAATCACTAGCATCACACATTATTTCGAATGGTTCATTCCAATCTGGTGTCTGCATTATGGGTGCGGAGATCAGTGCTTGTTTAAGCATTTGAAATGCTTCTAAACATTTATTGTCGAATATGAATTCAGCATCTTTCATTAATAACCCGGTTAAAGGTTTAGTTATTTTAGAGAAGTCTTTAATGAATCGTCGGTAGAAACCGGCATGTCCTAAGAAACTTCGTACTTCTCTCACAGTTTTCGGGGGTTGAAGATTTTCGATTACCTCTATTTTAGCTTTGTCTACTTCAATTCCTCTGTTCGAGATGATGTGTCCTAAAACAATTCCTTCTTGTACCATAAAGTGGCATTTTTCCCAATTAAGTACTAGGTTTACTTTTACACATCGCTCTAGAACTCTCTCTAGGTTTTCAAGACATTCTTCAAAGCTTTGTCCGCATACGGAAAAGTCATCCATAAATACTTCCATGATGTTTTCTAGAAAATCGGTGAATATTGCCATCATGCACCTTTGGAAAGTTGCAGGAGCGTTACACAAGCCAAACGGCATTCGTCTATAAGCGAAGGTACCAAAAGGGCATGTGAACGTTGTCTTTTCTTGGTCATCAGGGTGAATTGGTATTTGAAAGAAACCTGAGTAACCGTCTAGATAGCAGAAATGAGAATGTTAGGCTAATCGTTCTAACATCTGGTCAATGAATGGTAAAGGGAAATGATCTTTTCGGGTTGCTTTGTTTAGTTTCCTATAGTCAATGCACATTCTCCATCCCGATTCGATTCGTTTGGTTATAGTTTCTCCTTTTTCATTTTCAATGACTGTTACACCTCCTTTCTTTGGTACTACGTGTACAGGACTAACCCATTTGCTATCAGATATAGGATATATGATACCTGCCTCTAATAACTTGGTTATTTCCTTCTTCACTACCTCACCCAGGATCGGGTTTAGTCTCCTCTGGTGTTCCCTAGAAGTTTTACAATCTTCTTCTAGCATGATGCGGTGCATACAAATAGAGGGACTTATTCCTTTTATATCGGTGATGTTGTAACCTAGTGCGGTTGGATATTTTCTTAAGATATGCAGGAGTTTTTCTGTTTCGAGTCTTCCTAGGTCAGCATTAACTATCACTGGTCGTTCAAGCTCTAAGTCTAGGAATTCATATCTCAGATTCTTGGGAAGTGTTTTCAGGTCTAAGGTTGGTTTCTTAAGGCATTGCGTAGGGTCCGGTGTTATTGCTAAACATTGGTTAAGTTTGTCTTCTACAAGATAGTCAGATGATTTGTCTTTTTCTAACTCCGTTTCTTTTATGCATTCATCGATGATATCCATGAAGTAACATGTATCTTCTATTGCAGGTGCTTTCAAAAATTGGGAAAGAATGAACTCAATTTTTTCTTCTCCTACTTCAAAAGTGAGTCGTCCTCGTTTCACGTCTATGATTGCACCGACAGTTGCTAAGAACGGTCTTCCCAGTATAATGGGTGTAACTTCATCTTCTCTAATATCCATAATTATAAAATCAGTTGGAATGTAGAATTGACCTATGCGTACTGGAACGTTTTCAAGAATTCCTACAGGATATTTGACGGAACGATCTGCTAGTTGCACAGACATTTTAGTTGGTCGTAATTCTCCCATTTCAAGTCTCTTGCATATGGATAAAGGCATAACACTAATACCGGCTCCTAAATCGCATAAGGCTTTGTCAATGACAAACTTTCCTATGTGACAGGGTATAGAGAAACTACCTGGGTCTTTAAGTTTAGGAGGCATATTCTGGATTATAGCGCTACATTCAGCGGTGAGTGTAACGGTTTCGCTATCTTCAAGTTTCCTTTTATTAGAAAGAATTTCTTTTAAAAACTTGGTATATGAGGGCATCTGCGTAATAGCTTCTGTAAACGGAATTGTGACGTTTAATTGTTTTAGTAGGTCGACAAATTTTTTGAATTGGCCCGCATCTTTGGTTTTAATAAGCCTTTGAGGGTAAGGGATAGGTGGTTTATAAGGTGGTGGAGGTACATAAGGTTCCTTCTTTTCTACGGTTTCCTTGTTACTCTCTTCCTTTTCCTTAGGTTCACTTTCTTCCTCAGTTGACTTTTTAGAGTTTTGGTTTTCTATCCTTGGGTCAGACGGTCCTTCCACTTCCGTTCCACTTCTCAGTATAATTGCATGAGCGTGGCTTCTTGGGTTAGGTTGGGGTTGGCCAAGAAATGTACCAGTTGGGGCAGCAGTAGGCGCTTGTTGTTGAGCTACTTGTGAAATTTGCGTTTCCAGCATTTTGTTGTGAGTAGCCAGGGCATCTACTTTACTTGCTAGTTGTTTAATTTGTTCGCCAGTGTGTACATTCTGGTTTAAGAAATCTTTATTGGTTTGCTGTTGAGAAGCTATAAAGTTTTCCATCATGATTTCCAAGTTGGATTTCCTAGGGGCGTTATTGTTAGGTGTAGATGGGATCGGCTTCTGATATCCCGGAGGTATAGCTGGGGCTTGATTTGGAGATTGTCCAGGTGCGTATAAAGCATTATTACTCTTATATGAAAAATTGGGATGATTCTTCCAATTTGAATTATAGGTGTGCGAGTAGGGGCTTCCTTGAGCATAGTTTACTTGCTCCGCTTGGATTCCTGTTAGGAGTTGACAATCCGCAGGAGTGTGACCTTGGATTCCACAGACTTCGCAAGTCTGAGTTATGGCAACTACAGTGGCTGGAGATGATACATTTAAACTTTCAATTTTCTGGACCAGAGCATCCACTTTTGCATTAACATGATCAAGGTTACTTATCTCGTACATGCCAGTTTTCGTTTGAGGTTTTTCTACCATTGTTCGTTCGCTTCCCCACTGATAGTGGTTTTGAGCCATGCTTTCGATAAGTTGGTAAGCGTCAGCATAAGGTTTGTTCATTAGTGCACCACCTGCGGCGGCGTCTATTGTTAACCTCGTGTTGTACAGGAGACCATTATAGAAGGTATGAATTACTAACCAGTCCTCTAAACCATGGTGTGGACAAAGTCTCATCATGTCTTTGTATCTTTCCCATGCTTCGAAAAGAGACTCGTTATCTTTCTGTTTAAATCCATTTATCTGGGCTCTTAACATAGCTGTTTTGCTTGGCGGAAAGTATCGAGCAAGAAAAACTTTCTTCAACTCGTTCCATGTGGTGACTGAGTTGGAAGGAAGAGATTGAAGCCATCTTCTAGCGCTATCTCTTAACGAGAAAGGAAAAAGACGAAGTCGAATTGCCTCTACAGTGACACCATTAGCTTTAACAGTATCAGCGTATTGGACAAATACGGATAAATGAAGGTTTGGATCCTCGGTAGGATTTCCAGAGAATTGGTTCTGTTGCACTGCCTGCAACAGTGAAGGTTTGAGTTCAAAGTTGTTTGCTTCGATTGCGGGTGGAGCAATACTTGAATGCGGTTCATCTTGCGATGGAGCGGCGTAATCTCTAAGAGCACGAGCTGGTTCTGCCATCTCGGGTGTCGAAGGGAAAATATTTTTGAAATCGGAAAGTTCAACAGGAGGGAGATTGTTTGCAGCACGATATTCCCGAATTCGTCGTAAGACTCGGAGATATAGTTCGATATCGTTGATTCGTAAGTAGAACGGCTCGCCTTGTGAGCGAGTGCGTGGCATACAAATCATCAAAAGAAAGAAAAGAAAAAGAAAAGCCTTAGTCTCTACAGCGTAACAGAAGAGTTACGATATCAACTAAATAAAAGTCCCCGGCAACGGCGCCAAAAACTTGATCGCGACTTTATGAGTCGAATTTGGGGTACAAACTGCAAGTGCACAGTTCTATCGCGTAGTTTTAAAAGATATCGATCCCACAGGGACTTATGAATCGATATACCGTTATCTAAGGTTACTTCATAAAGCTAAGGCAGGTAATACTTTGATTGTTTGGGGGAAAAGCTAAAACTAAAATAAGGTCTAAAATAAATATCTAATAAGTGGATATCGGTATGTAGTTCGTCGTAATTAGGGAATCAATTCTTTGTTGGTTTTTTGGTTTTAAAATAAATCTTTTCAGTTGACGCTATTGATTAAAAGTTTTATCTCAAACTCTCGCTCTGTTGAATAAACTATGATTTTATATTAACGTAGCTGTCACTTATAGTTAAGTCAAAAACCACTTTTTGAAAACAATAGGATCCGTAGAAACTCTTTTTAAGAAAACACTAATCGTTTAAACACCCTTATCTCAAACTCTCGCTTTGTTGACTTAGGTTATATAATTAAATTCAAATGCCTAACTTTCGTCCTCACATTCAATCTTTAAAAATACTTTTTGAAAAAGGTTAGAATTTAATTAACTCTAAAAATTGCTCTCGCCCTGATCTAGAATTAATGTCCAATTTACACTGTCCAATCAAAAACTCAAACTCTCGCTCTATTGCTTTTAACTTCTTTATGTCTTTCACTTTCGTACAAAAACCTTGTTATTAAACCTGTAAATTGAGACCGTAAAAAGAGTGATTTTAGTTTTAAAC
Organism: Lathyrus oleraceus; assembly: GCF_024323335.1. Taxonomy (NCBI): domain Eukaryota; kingdom Viridiplantae; phylum Streptophyta; class Magnoliopsida; order Fabales; family Fabaceae; genus Lathyrus; species Lathyrus oleraceus. The sequence continues at coordinate 165,239,277 of NC_066584.1, read as the reverse complement.
TTAATTTAACCAATTTGGTTTTGATTCCTTCATTCCGCTTACTCTACATACCGATACCTAAGTGAATCAGCCAGGCATGCTAAACAGACTTAAATAATTATCATGCATAAACAGATTCATCTCAGGCAAATAATATAAATAGACAGTAAAACAGGGCATATATAAATTCAAACAATAATTAAAGAACCTGAGAAATTAAATAGCAGTCTTGAACACTCCATCACAGGTCGGTTGGATTTGTTCTTGAATTCTTCAATCAGGCAGGAAAATAAAATAAAAGCGAAGGAATAAAAAACTAGATTCTAACGTAAGGTTAGATCCGGTAAAAGGTACACAATAGTTTCCGGTGTAGAAACTATTGTGCGAAAAAGAATTAACTAAATGCTAAAAAGGAAAATAGAAATTTGCAAGGGAAAACAATATAAAACTCGTACAAGTATTGCTGTAAAAATATACTTAAGCTGCTGGAAAAGGAAAAATGCGAAAAAGCGAAAACGGCAAAGAAAGCTGGAAAAAGTGTGGAACCGAGAGCTTTCCAAAAAGCTCTATTTATACTGATACTTATTGCAACTGCTTCCAAGGGTTTTCCGTAAATATAGCCATTACGTTGTAAAAGGGTCAAGCGTGAAAGTAGCTTCAACGTGGTCTGTTGCGTTCCTGGTGCCAAAAATATAGGGGAATGGTGTGACGTCCGTCACACCATGTGTGACGCTCGTCACAGGAGTGTGCAAAGCGTGACGCTCGTCACAGCCCTTGTGACGCTCGTCACAGGCACAACGCCTGTGCTTTTTGGGCTGGGCTTTGGCTTTTGATATTTGCTTCTTTTCATTCCTTTTTGCACCTCCTTTTCTTCCTTTTTTACTTGTGCTTCAAATAAACCACCTGAGATAAATAGAAAGAAAATACTGCGTAATATCTAATAAAATGAAATAAATTGAAGTAAATAATAATATAATTTAATTAAATTGAGTCCTAGAATGTGATACTATTTCATGTTATCACTTGTTAGCCCTTTGAAGTATTGGTGTTGAAGAGTCGTCGTCTTTTAGGCTGGAGAAAAGACAAGGTGAGCTTTTTCTGGTTTATAGTCGTGAAATGAAAATGCATGAATGCAAATGTTGGGGATGGAATGTAAATAATTATGCAACACCCATAGATTCAAAGCATCGATGGTATAATAACTCAAGGTAAAAACTTCAGTGTCTGTACAACAATGCAACAATGATATGCAATAATACATGTTAACAGCAGGAATAATCTGGATAATCTACGTATACTGCCCGATGCAGGATCAAAGATCCGACGTCCATGAGAATAAGGTATGTAGAGGCTATGGTTTCCTGCAGAAAAATCCCATATCCCCCTCACAGGTGTGGACTATGCTCCAAGGTGGTCCCTAGAAGGTCTCCGAGAGTCATCGACGTGAAATGAAAATACCCTGCCGTAGTGAATGCTCATAGGACAAAAGTACTTCCAAGTGAATCTAGTATGAGTGTGGTTCTCGTGACAACCTAAAACTAGCGAGAAAACAACCTAAACTAGGATCGGTTCCTTTTAGCCACTAGGAATTTCTCCAAGAAGCAAAGTCCCCAGCAGAGTCGCCGGTTGAAGCTAGCGGAAATATACCCGAACGTATCGCACGCTCGAACATACAAAAGAGTCGCCATCGAACTTTATTTATTCCCAAAGGAAAGGGAAAACATCAATAAAACCCATGGGAAAGAGATATGCTAGGTAAGGAAGTCGGTTATGCAAGGGGAAGGTATTAGCACCCCAAACATCCATGGTACTCCATGGGAACCGTTTTGATTGTTCTCGCTCGAATAGGTGTGATAACTAAAGATTACTCGCAAAAGAAGGGGGAAAGGAAAAGAAATAGATAAAGTGTTCGGTGAGGATTAGGGCCATCATGCCTACATATCCTCATAGTGCAATGAGGAATTCAGAGCTCCGTAATTCGAAGAACTAGTAATGGGAGATGAAAAGAAATGTGATCAAAGTATGGTCTGAACCAAATAATTGTATGATTTGAACTCCAACAAGGGGTGAAAACATGAACCCAAGAGTAAACAGGTATGAACCAACAAGTGAGGGCCTACATCACAGTATCACTGTATTGAGTCAACCAAGAAGGAGAGGAATCAGGTGTTTCGGTTACGGGCCAAACAACTCTTTATTCACAAGGAGGTACAAGATGGAGAACAAAGGTATATTGTATTTGGCTCAAAAAGTAGGTATATCACATGGAGTGAATGAAGGTAGATTATGAATGTAGGTAGTGATTAATATTCCATGGAGATGAATGAGAGGAATTCCCTAAGGCGGGAGTAATAAATAAGTATGCTCGTGGAGGATTCGAACCCTCATGCCTACGTATTCTCATCGTGCAATGAGAAAATCAGAGCAATCGTAGTTCAACCTACTATGACTAAAAGCAAAGAGAGATTTGATAGGATTTCCCAGAGGCAAGGTAGATTGCTTAACAAGCAAGGATGTGGTACTAACCAAAGATGGTGATCAGCCACAAGGACAAGCGAGATATTTCCAGAGTCTTAACTCCATAAGGAAAGATAGATGAATGCTATAGTCTGAACTAAATGCAAGGCAAGGAACAAATTTCCAGAGTATGAATTCGAAGGGGCAAAGGAGATATAATGTCAAGGTTTGAACTTGGAGTCAATGTCGAAGGCTGCAAGAGTCTGAACTCCATGGGCAAGGTGTTTAAGCATGCCATAGTCTGAACTATAAGGCAAAGGAACTAATTTGAATGCTAGAGTCTAAACTCCATCGGGGAGGAGAGTATGGTTCCAAAGTACGAATTATATGTGCAATGCAAGAGGTATCCAGAGTCTGAACTCCAAGGGCTGAATAAATGAATGCCAATGTCTGAACTGTAAGGCAGGATAGTATGTCAAAGTATGAACTGTATAGACAAAATCAAGATAGCCAGAGTCTGAACTCAATATGGCGAGAATTCCAAGGTCTGTATATTATGGGCAAAGAATAAAGCCAAAGTCTAAACTCCATGGGCTAAAGGGGTTTTCCAAGGTCTGCACCTTGAGGGAAAGAAGTAAAGCTAGAGTCTGAACTCCATGGGCTAAAAGAACTCACCAAGGTTTACACTTTAAGGTGAAGGATAAAACCAGAGTCTGAACTCCATGGGCTAAAGGAGGTTGCCAAGGTCTGCACCTTGGGGGCAAGCAACAACGTAAACCATAGTCTGAACTGATAGGCAATGCTTGAAGCTATTGATTGAGAAATGGGTATGTGACCCTTAGATAACAATCCCAAGAGATACATGAACTGAATGAGGATTGAATGATTGATCTTTAAAGTAGAATAGATTGATAAATGGGATAGGAATAAATAAGATAAGAATAAATAAGTTAGATTGATAAATAAGATAGCTCGCGAAGAATTTGGATTCCCCTTCCTACGTATCCTTATAGTGCAATAAGGAAATCAGAGCTTTCATAGTTCATCCCACTAGGGCTGGAAGAAAAGGTGATTGGAGGCAAAAGAATGTGATTGAATGAAAGAGTGGAATAAACTTGATTGTTACTTAATAAGAATCACACTAAAGTCTATGAGTAAAAGTGGATATTAGGGGTGTTCGCGGTGCGGTTTTGGCGATAAAAATCATCCGAACCGCAAGAGAAAAAAACATGCGGTTTGGTTTGGTTCGGTTGACTTTTAGAAATAAAACCAAACCAATGCGGTTTGGATTGGTTCAGTTGGTTCGGTTTTTTATAATATTTTTATTGTGCCATACATACACCTATAGAGAACAACATAACTTTATGTTTAGTCATTCATACATGACTAAATAACATCAAAACTCATCATATTTAGACAAAAATGTTTCATTCAATATACAAAAAATTAGATTAGACAAAAGTGGAATAAAATACATATATAAATAGTAGCATAAAATAATATCGAAGACATTATAATAAAACATAAAAAACATATGAGATGAGAGATTAGAGAAGATGAAAAAAAGAACATAAGAGATGCGAGATTGAGAAGAAAGGTGCGATAAAAATGTAATTAAAAGAGAAAATAGTAACATAAAAGATGAAAAAGAAAGAACATAAGAGATGACTTATTATAGTAGAATATGCAAAACCTACATGGAAAAGAAGACGAGAAGAATGTGTGATACTACTATGAGAGATTTAAGAAGGTTGAAATTGAAACCCTAAGCGTGAGTAAGAGAAAATTGTTTGTAATTGTAAGGTTAAGGCATACTAGGTTTGATGTTTTGGTTGGATGTGGGATAAGTAAAGTTTGGATTGTAACATAATACGGTTTGGTTTGGTTTAGTTCGGTTTGCAAAATACAAACCACAAACCAAACCAAACCAAACCGTGCGGTTTTGTTAAAAAATGACCCAAACGAATCCGAACCAAATGCGATTTTTTGCGGTTTCGGTTTGGTTTGGTTTGGTTAGCGGTTTTCTATTGGGTTGGTTTTGTTTTGAACACCCCTAGTGGATATGATAAGCAACGAGCCAAACGTCTCGCACCCAAAGATATCCAAAATGAGTGTAGGAAAGCTCCAGTCTCATTCCTTCTTTACTACTTAAGGCTCGTGGAATGTAACTCTCGTCTTAACTTTCAAGTGGAAGGAGGAGAATCTTTGTTGTTATTTCTTGTGTTGATGAACACCTTATCAATCGTTCGATTTGAATTGCACTAAAGTCTATGAATAGAGGTGAATACGATGAGCGTTAGGTCATTCGTCCCATACCTAAAGATATTTAGAATGGGGGTAGGAATTCTCCAGTCCCACTCCTTCTCTATTGGTTAAGTCTCGTGTCGTACAACTTGATTCAGGATTGATAAGTTGTTGATGTAGTCCTTGCTTGTTGCATGATTCTTTATGAAGAGGGAGACTTGTCAATCGTATGATTAGAATTGTGCTAAAGTCTATGAATAGAGGTGAATACGATGAACGTCGGGTCATTCGTCCTTTACCCAAAGATACCCAGAATGGGGGTAGGAATTCTCCAGTCCCATTCCTTCTCTATTACTTAAGGCTTATGCCACACAATTCCAACTTTGATTTAACAAGCTTTTGCAGTTTCCACCTTTGAAGTACTTGTATAATCTGCTGCTTGGTATGACTGAGGATGCCTTGATCGAGAATCTGACTTGAGGCTTCGAGCTCCACAACTTAAAAGAAAAGGTCTCATTAAGTGACCAAGGGTCTTTTGGTAACTCAATTTAGACTGTGGGATTATACAGGTTCAAAGGATTTAATTAATCAAAATTGCTTTTGATCAATTTGAATTGTGGGTTTGATTTGGTTTGGAAACTAAGTTAGCACCTAATCTAATGGTCAGAATTGAATTAGACTATCCTAAGGGGTTATGCCATAGTTGAATAAAAATTATATGTTAGAAAAATCCTAAGGGAGCATGTTAATTTTTAAGACTTTTGGATTAAAGTTCTATGTTAAATTTTATTCCTAAAGGAGCATGTGATTATATGAAAAAATGTCCAAAATTGCCCCTAAAGGGTAAAATGGTCTTTTGACAATTTTATGGTTATTGAATCAAGAATTTCAATTATGAAAATTCTAGTTAAGCCTGATTAAATTGTAAACTACTTTATTGCTAAAAATGCTATTAGGTGTTAAAATCTTCCAATTTCTAAAAATGTTAATATTCCTAAAAATTCCTATTCAAATCTAAATCAAGAGTTTTAACAAACCTAACAATATTTCTAATATTTTGTTAATCCTAATTAACTCCTAATTGGTCTAATTAACCTAAATTCTCACAATCAAAATTATCTAATTAACAAAACTAAATAACAAACAAAAAACAAAGAAAAGAGAATGGGCCTTTGCATAACAGGGGGTGCAGGCCCGATTTGGGTGTGTGCTGGAAAAAGAGGGCAAGATAGGGCCCAAATGCATGGGCTTCAGTTGCCAAAGCCCAATGATGAACATGTTCTTTTCAGCCAGGGGGTGAAGCAGAGAAGTTGGAGTGAGAGGGTACTGCATTGGGCTTGGAATAAACTAAGACCAAATAGAATTAAGCCCAATTAACTTGGAAAAAACCAGCAGAATTTTGAATACGCATTCACGCTCTTCCTGGAAGCCCAGACCACCGATGCCGGAACTCCACCATGGGCCACCGCGCCGAAAATCGCTTTTATAGGCGGTGGCCGCCAGAAATGGATAGCGGAACCACCTTCATCTTCGTCTCCATCTCCTGAACAAGAATCTAACATCCAACTTCTCTAACTTCTGCCCTAGATCCATAACTGAAACCAAATCCTCAAGAACCCCTAAAAAATCAAATCTAGAATACACTTCCGTGAACATGATTCGAGGTTCCTCATGATAGTGGTTTGCAACAACATGGTGCAAGGTTCAGCATAGCAACCAAAATGCAATGAAATGATGAAAAATGGACCTACCATCGAAGTTGAGACTTGCTCCGGCGAGTGCTGATCGGAGAAGATGAAGACGGAAAATCACTTGTACAAATAGGTACGGTATTGCCTTTACTTCCTTCTGATTTGCTTGTTTTCTAATTCTTCTTCTTCAAAAATTTGGTAGTGTGATGAGGTTAAGCTCTCTCTTCTTAAAGCTTCAATGTAAAGCTTCAATGGAGTTTTATAAATTGAGCTTTGAGTGTAAGAGGGAAAGGATTCAGAGAGAATGATTGCAGAGGATTGAAGGTGATGATTTCCAAAAGGTGAGGTCCCTTAAATGATGATGAAGATGTAGATTTATAGTGATTAGGCTTGGGATTAATGTGGCTTGGAGTTAGTTATTGTCAGGTTAGGAGTCAGCTTAGGAGTTAGTTGGGGTGAACTAAGTGAGTTTAGTTGGTTAACTCACTGAGTTGGAAGTTAGTTGGTTGGATTGGTTAATTGGTTAATTGGTTAGTTTTGAGTGATTCCAATAGTGTCTAGTTATAACAGGTTGACCTTAAGTGGATTTGGCTTTGAAGTTTTGTTTATGACCTGTTATTCAATTGGCTCTGGTGTGGATGGCTTTGCAGTTGTAGGTAAATGACAATTCAAGTGTGATGCTATGACATGTTGAACCTTCTGTGAGCCAAACTCTGCTATGGGTTCTGCTACTCCTTTGTTTTGCTATGCATTCCCAACTGATTGTTGTTTGTGAATTTTGTTGCACTTGTTTGCTGCAGATTTACTGTATTCACCATGTACTTGGTTGAAGCTTTATTTGAAGTTTCGTCGAGTGCTTGTACCGAGACCTGTCGTGACGTGAATGAGGTTCTGCAGGATGCTTCAGCTGACTCATGGTCTTTTTCTGGTGTTTATGCAGGTGTGCATTTGTCTTCAATTGCAAGCCTTGTCTATATTCGATGATAAGGGGTTCATGTTTTAATCCAGAGGTTCAATTCTCACAGCAGTGCAAAAATTCCTATAAAACAAGCTATGAGTCGACTCAAACAGGGAATGAGTCGACCTATGACTTGACCTGTTCGGACCCACGACAAAATGGTTCAAAGAAAAATGGGACATGAGTCGACGAAAAGGGCGGATGAGTCGACTCATTAAAGTTTTCCATAATTGAGTCGACCTGGGAGTCAGCCTGTTTGAACCCGAAAGGACAATGTTCAAGAAAAAAAAGGGAATGAGTCGATGTAAGGAGTGGATGAGTCGACTCACTCAAGTTTCCCAGAATTGAGTCGATCTATTCGGACCCGAAGGCTTTGCTTCGAGTCATGAGTCGACTCACAGATCTGAAACTTCCAAAAATGAGTTTTTTGCAATGTATTATGACATTTCCTTGCATTCTTTGTATGTAATGGATATTTTAAGGATGAAAATGAAAGGAATTGGCCAATTGAATGAAAATACATGAATATGTCACTTGAAATGGATTGAATTTTAGGCTTCTATGTGTTGGTGTAAGCCCTAGAGGCCAATACTTTTGGTACTTGTATCGAATTATTTAAAGGCATTTTCTTTATTATGGTTGATTAATAAAGTCCCTGGAATAGATAGTCCGTTTAATGTATTAAGTGTGACTTAATCATGAAAACACATTAAACATAAGGACACTATTCTTAAAGTATCCGTAGTCGAGCTTTAGTGTGAAGTGGGATAATATTAAAGCATTAAGACTATTATGTTTGTAGACTGAAAATCACATCTCATGGATCATGGATAAAGAGTTATCAAGTCTTAAACATAGGTATGAGTATTAGGAGTAATATTTATACCGGATTGACCCGCTATGAGAATACTATATAGAAAGTTATGCAAAGTGTCATAAGTTATTCTCATGGTGATAATAGTGTATACCACTCTTCGACCTGAAACCACTATGGATCCTAGATGTAGAGTCGAGTGCTTTATTGCTGATCCAACGTTGTCCGTAACTGGATAACCATAAAGACAGTTGATGGGTACTCCACGAAGCATGCTGAGGGACATGAGTGTCCTAGATGGAATTTGCCAATCCTGCGTAACAGGATAAATATCTATGGGCCCAATATTGAACTGGACAAGGGTGACACGGTCTATACCTTGTGTTCAATATAGACATAAGGGCAAAGGGGTAATTATACACATAATTATTATCACAGGAGGTTTTGTCAGATCACATGACATTTTCGTGACTTGGGTAGCAGTGATGTGTTGCTAGATACCGCTCACTGTTTATTATGTTAAATGTGTGATTTAATATAATTGCCAACGCCGCGAAAACCTATAGGGTCACACACAAAGGACAGATTGATGAGAGATAGAGTAACTAAGGAACACTGTAAGGTACGGTGCACTTAAGTGGGAGACGAAATATGGTAAGGTACCAAATACTTAAGTGATTTTGGGCATATTATAAGATATGGGCCAAAATACACTTAAGTGGGCTTTTTAGCTTGAAGCCCACACAGGTGGTTCTATAAATAGAACCCCTTGGGTAGAAGCATCTCCACTCCACTCCACTCAGACTGAAATTCAAGTAGAGACTTGGAATTTTGTTTCCCTCTTTCTCTCACTCAAAGCCTTCATTCATAACAGCTAGCACTGCGATTGAAGGAATCCGTTCGTGTGGACTGAGTAGAGACGTTGTCATCGTTCAACGTTCGTGATCGCCCCGTGGATCTGTATCAAAGGTTTTGATCATTATCAGAAATCTGCACCAAAGGTTTGAATCGCCACAAGAGGTAACGATTCTATCACTGATCATGCCCATTCGTAAGGATCACTAAATGGAGAAATTTTTAAATTCCGCTGCGCCTTGGATGGCAATTTTTAAGGTTTAGTGAAGCATAATCTTTAGGATATATGTATGAATGCATGATGCACATGTATGCGGTGTGAATGGGTACAGACGAGTCTTAAGTTATAAGTCGAATAAAAAGTGAAAATGGGAGGGGAAATTTTGGGGTATAAAACTATCTGATGATGGTTGATTATGGAAATGCAAGAAGAGCTTAATTAATTTCAGAGGAGTGATGTTTGTGATCTGGCGCCCAAACCTCATCAGAAAAGCATTATGGAACAAAATAGGTCTTCAAAAACAATCTCAATGAGCAAGGTAAAGTGATAAGAAATAAAGCTAGACTTGTAGCTCAATGCTACAGTCAACAAGAAGGTATTGTTTTCTCTGAAACCTTTGCACCTGTTGCAAAGTCAGACAAATTATTCTTATCTTATGCTATTAATCATAATATCACTCTATATCAAATGGATATTAATAGCGTATTTTTAAACGGTGTTATTTCTGAAGAAGTGTATTTCAAACAACCACGTGAGTTTAAGGATTCAATCCACCCTGAACATGTATTTAAACTTAAGAAACCACTATATGGCCTCAAAAAAGCTTCCAAAGCTTGGTATGAAAGACTAAGTAATTTTCTATTAGAAAATGGTTTTCAAAAGGGACAGTTCATATTATACTATTCAGAAAGACACTTAAAAATGACATCTATTGTTCAAGTAAATGTGAACGATATCGTTTTTTGTTCTACTAATGCTACTCTTCACAAAGAGTTTTAAGAGTTAATACAGGCTAAATTTGAAATGAGTATGATGGAAGAGTTGGAGTTTTTCCTTGGAATTCAACTCAACCAATGTAAGGATGGAGTCTATGTTCACCAAACAAAGTACACAAAGGAGCTTTTGAAGAAATTTAAGTTATATGATTGTAAGATCATGACTACTACTATGCATCCAACCTACAATCTGAGAAAAGAGGAAAGTAGCACCAAAGTATGTCAGAAGTTGTACAAAGGTATGATAGGTTCTTCGCTTTACCTAAGAACTTCTAGACCCAATATTTTGTCCAGTGTATATTTGTGTCCAAGATTCCAGTCATATCCTAGAGAGACTCATTTAGCTGTTGTTAAAAGAATCTTTAGGTATCTGAAAGGAACAGTTAATCTAGGTTTGCTTTATAAAATATCCCTATATTACAAGCTAGTTAGATTATGTGATGCTGACTATGTTAGGGATTGAATTGAAAGGAAATCCACAAGTGGAAACTGTCAATTCATAGGTTAGTAAGAGACAAATGACAATTGTCTTGTCTACAACATAAGCAGAATATATCTCAGTTGCTAGTTATTGCACACAACTGCTTTGGATGAAGTATCAATTAGAAGATTATCAAATTTGTGGAAGCAGTATTTCAATTTATTGTGATAATATTGATGATATATGTTTAATAAAAATCTAATTCAACATTCAAGAACCAAGCACATTAAAATAAAACATCTTTTAATTAGAGACTATGTTTAGAAAGGTGTGATAGATATACAACTCATTGATACTTATCATCAATGGACTGATATATTTACCAAGACTTTTGCGATAGAAAGATTTAATTTTATTAAAAAGAACCTGAACATGCATTTTATAAAATAATAATGTTTGCTTCTGAATGGTGCATCGGAGTTTGATGATGATCAGAAGCCACTATGATTACAAGCTCTTAATTAACTTATGATGAATAATAGCCTCTGAAGCATCTCAGCCTCTGATACTCATAATCTGATTAATTGTCTTTGATAGCATGTAAGTGGAAAATGTTTTCAACTTATTTTGACATATTTCCCACTTATGTGTCACAAATACGAAAGGTTTTCTAGCAAGGGTATTAACTTTTGGGTAATAGTCATTGGATTATGATGAATTGCTTTGAATATTATGTCTCGCGCCTCCATTGTAATTAATTTTTGTTTTAGTAAAAAATTGAAAATCTCTTTTCACTCAAAGCACACAAAAATTAAAAACATACACACTTCTCTCTTACATCACAACCCACACTTTCGTTCACATACTTTCTCAAAAAAACAACCAAGTTTTCAAAAAACCTCTTTTAGAACCCTAAACCTCGTTTCAATGGCATCTTCTTCTCAACCAGCTCCCATGGTAGTAGATTCTGGAAATGGTTTTCACATCAGACCCAAAACAACAAAGGTCAAAGAGAATGAAATCAAGTTGGTTTTGGAGCAAATAGTGGACTTTAAGTATTTTTAAGCTCAATGGTGGATGCCTTACTTCTAAATACTCAATGAACCAACTTACCCAAATCTTGTTAAGGATTTATGGGTTAGGGCGGAAGTTTTTGATGACGTTGTTGTTAATTCTAAGGAAAGACAAAATATTTTTGAAGACGGAGCAAACAAAGGGAAAACTAGAGTTTAAATGGGATTGAAGGAATTCAAGGAAGCTAAGATTAGGTCAGCAGTGATGGGAGTTAAAGTAACCATCACTCAGAGCCACTTTGCTCAGTTGTTGGTATGAAAAATGAAGGAAGATGTGTTCTGAGAACCAAGGAAAGCAGCAAAGAAGCAAAAAATTGATCAAATCAAGCTTGTTTCTCACCTCTAAATATTTTGGAAAGGTGAAGAATATGCATGTTGCATATAGGCTTCTGTTTAAAATCCTTATTGGCTGTCTGATTCCTAGGGAAGGAAGTACTTATCAGATTTCATGGGATCATAAACACTTCATTTGGTTTCTGGTGAATATAGAGAAGATCAAGCTGGATGCATACATCTTCAATCATCTTTGTGAAGTTATCAAGGAATTCCACAAGAATGATAAGAAGAATGTTCCTTATGCTAGGCTCTTGTCATAATTGTTCCATCATAGTAGACTAATTGAGACTCTGAAGGTAGTTAGAGCTACTCAGGATTTGGAAGAATCCTTTGGAAGTATTTCATCTGTTGTTGTTCTAGGAAATATGAAAATCGTCAAAAAGAAGGATGTTGTGAAGCCAAAGGCATGTCTAAGAATCAGAAGTGCCAAGACTTCATATATTGAGGATTTTCCTATCATCTCTAAGTTGGACAACCCAAGGTGATTCAGGAGTATATCAATATGGTCAGAGAAGAAGCTGGAGTTATTTTGACTATGGATGACATTCCAGGTGCACCAGAAGGAGTGTACAATCCTTCTAGGAAGAAAAAAGTGGCTGCTTCTGAAGCTCATAAGGAGTCTCATAAGCCACCTAGGAAGAAGGTTGTATCACTTGTTCAAAAGGAGGTGAAAGAGGTAGCCTATTATATTATCTTAATTCCTACCAAGACAAGAAGTGGAGCCTTTGGAAAAAACCCTCTGAAAACAACTTTTCCATCTGTCCCACCAGCACCTATAAAGAAACTCGGGAAAATGATTTTACATGTTAAAGAAGAAGAATATGAGGAATTGGAAGATAATATACCTCTAGTCGGGAAGACAAAGGACGTGATGAAATATACTAAGGACCTGCTTAAAGAATCTATTTAAGAAGGAGCCACAATGGTAGCATATGCACTGAAGAATAAGGCTATGGCAGAGCCATCAAATGCTGAGGTTCTGAAGGAACAAGCTCTGCAAGTAGAAGCTACCACCGAAGCCATTTTGAATAATGCAGAGGAAATGGAAAGTGCTTCAGAGACTCTGGCTCAAAAAGGTCATGTGGAAGTAGGTAAAGCTGTAGAAGCTACATATCCTGTGAACTTAAGTATGGTTCCTAATTCTATATCTGATTTAGTTTTAAATTCTTCCTACCCTCAATCTGAAACACATATGCTAACCCCACATCAATAACCCACACAATCCTCTGAACACATACACTCACCCAAACATGACATGGTTTTACCCCTAGAACTTGTCATTCCTTCCCCCAGACCTACCTGTAACTCTGATTTTAATGAATAAGACTCCCAAACCATCAGTCTGATTCTGAACATATTCAAAAGTACATATGTCATAGATGAATTATCAAGCCACCTAGTTGGCAAGTTCACTTCTTAACAAAACCAACTAGTGTGTATCCCAGGATTTGAACAACTCACTCCCATAAACACCATGATTATTACTGATCTGATCATGGAAACCTTTCCATTAGATAAACCTATAGAAGCCACGCCACTTCAAGCCATACCCTTGGAAACCACATCATCCGAAACTCACCAACCAGAAGAACCAAACAACCTTGTTCAACCTTAACATTATTTTTTACAATCTGACAACTATTTCCTCAAGTTTAAATGATACTTTCCTTCGGTATCTTTTCTTGTTTCCTTTTTTTTGTTGATGATAAAAGGGGGAGTAAGATAGATAAGTATTTAAACACCTGAATATGATAGTTAAGAACTATTTCTTGCTTAAATTTTGAAGATTAATATATTGTACTTTAAAGATCAAATTTAATTAACCTGGATATAACTTAGGAGGAGCTTACAAACCTCACATTTTGGACTATTACACTCAGGGGGTCTTACAAACATCATACCCTAAAATCAACTTGCTAATTAAATTAACAAGGTTGGAACAAAATGGGGGAATTGTTGGAACAAAATCAGTCTGTGCCATATCTCCAAGGTTTTGATGATAATAAAATATTTAAATAACAATTGGATATACTAATATATGTTCAAATGTGCAGGACTATAAACTAAAATTTGGGATATAAGCTTAGTACTGGTACTGAATATGAACATTTGGAGAGAAATTAAAAGATACAAAATCTGAAGGACCAAAACCTGAGAACTAGATTCTAAAGATCATACTTTAAAGAAAGTCAACCTCCGAAGACTCGTACTCTGAAGGATGAGAACCTGAGATCCAGAATCTAAAGACTCAGACTCTGGAGGAGGTCAACTTCCTCTGAATCTCTCAGGCTTTGAAGTGAGTCAACGCAAAGATCAAAAAGACTCTAATAGGTCACTATCATACTCTGAGGCCATTCAACGTAAGGATTGAGGAGACTTTGATAGGTCACTATCAGACTCAGAGGGAACTTTGTCTTCTTCTGATCACGTGAAAATTTAAACAAAAATCTACACAGGGAGCTAGGATGTAACATATAATTCCTCTCAAAGCAAAGGGATTTCAAATATATTTTCAAAGGTATTAACCATATCTGGTAACATTCCAACATCTACGATCAAGTTTCTCCAAGACTCATTTGTGCTAGCTCTTCTCTTCAACGACTCTTTTTATGTTTCTCTATATAAGGAGCTGAAGACTTGAAGAAAGACAACTAACCCTTGACAATAAAAAGAGTTGTTACTCTGTCAAACAAAAAGCACAAGTTTAACTTAGAATTTCTTATCATTTGTATATTCTTAGAAATTCATAAGTTTTAAGAGTCTTCTTAAGTTGTATTTTTTTACACCTCTGATTGTATATCAAGTGTAATATTCAAACAATCTTTTAAGTTAGATTGCAAGAAGTCTCTTGCTTGTATGCTTGAGCATCTGAAATCTCTTGTTGTGTGCTTGAGCATTGGAAGTATCTTACTTGTGTGTTTGAGCATTAGAAGTATCTTGCTTATGTGTTTGAGCATTTGAATATGTTGTGATTATAGTGAAATCCTTTCCAACAAGCTAACTTATACAACTGCATGCTAGAACATGCTTCGACTATAACACTCACATCTTTGACTTCTGCATGCTTGAACATACGTTGACTACAACATAATCAACTTTGACTCATGCTTGCTTGAACAGACTTCGACTATATCATGTACAACTTCTGTCGAAATAGTAAGTTATCCCTCTCGAGACTAGAGTTCGATATAAAATACCATAAATCTCCACCTCGGAACAAATTCTTCAACATTAAGAGAACAAACTAGCTTTTATCATGCATCTTTATCAACTGAATACAGTCGAAGAACTTTCTACTTGGCAATTACTTGGTGATTATATCTGCAACATTGTGATATGTCGAAACCTTCATCACTTTGACTTCTCCACTTTCGGTTTTCTCCCTTACGAAATGCATCCTAACGTCAATTTGCTTTTTTCTCTCATGATAGGCTAAATGTTTTTACAGATGTACGACACTTTGACTATAACATTTAGAAGTGATAACTCAACTTTGAAGTTTCAGTTTCTTAACAAACCCTTCAAGCCACAATGTGTCTTTCACAACTTTAGTGAGGGCAATATATTCAGCTTCAATGGTTTATATGGCAACAACCTTCTGAAACGAAACTTTCCAACTGATTATTGTACCAAATATAGTGAAAACATATCCAAAAAAAGATTTTATGGTATTCATACATCCTGTATAATCAGAGTCAATAAATCCTTTGACATCACTCATGGCTCCACCATAAACCAGGACCCTACTCAGAGATCCTTTTATGTATCTAAGAATCAACTTCAAAGTTTTCCAGCGTGCCTTCCCAGGATTGGCCATATACCTTCTTACAAGGCTTACTTTGTACGTTATGTTTGGCCTCGTACAAACCATAGCACGCATCAAAGAACACAATATACTAACATATGGAATGTTATTCATATAAGATATTTCGACTTCAGTACTAGAACTTTAAGTCGTACACAACTTGAATTAATATTTTTCGGTGTTACAACAGGCTTTGAATTTGACATACCAAATTTGTAGAGAATCTTCTTCAGGTATGTCTCTTGAGATAAGCATAATCTTGACTGCTTTCTATCTCTCCAGATGTCAATCCCAAGAATCATCGTGGCAACTCCCAAATCCTTCATGTCGAACTCCTTATCAAGTTCAACCTTCACCTTCATAACATCCTTGACATTGTTTCTTTCTGTGAGGATGACATCCACATAAAGTAATAAAATAACAAGTGAGCTTCCAAGTTGAAATCTGAAGTAAAGACAATGGTCGAACTGGATCCTAGTGAAACTTATGTGTGTCATAAACTTGTCGAATCTCATATTCCATTTTCGAGGATATTGTTTCAGGCCATATAACGACCTATTCAACTTGCACACATAATCTTTTTTTCCTCTTTTTTCATACCCTTCAAGTTGCCTCATCAAGGTTGTTTCATCTGGATCACCATACATGAATGTTATCTTTACATCCATCTGTTGAAGTTCTAAGTCAAACTTTTCCACCAGGTCCAACAACATTCTAATGGATTTATACTTTACAATAGATGAGAACACATCATTGAAGTCGACTCCTTATTTCTGAGTGAACCCCCTAGCAACTAACCTTGCCTTAAATCTCTTTGACATCACTCATTCGACTCCTTCCTTAACCTTCAAAATCCATTTACAACTGACTAAGCTGGCTCCAACAAGTTTCTCGATCATCTCCCAAGTGTGTTTATCATGAAGAGATTTCATATCATGATCCATAGATTTCAGCCATTCAGTCTTATTTCGACTCCTCATAGCTTACTTGTATTATCTAGCTTCTTCATCAAGAACCTCACTTGCAGAGATTAAGGCAAAAGCTTTAAGATTTGCATAGCCAAGTCTTTGAGGTGGCTTGATAACTCTTATCGACATCTCTCTTTCCAGTAGGTAGTCATTATCAGCCTTCCCATATTCATCATTAACTTGTGCTTCTTCTTCGACTTCATCTGGGTTATGCAGTTTAGCATCAACATGCTCCATATCAACAAAAAATTCCTCATGTTCCAGCTCCTCTATATAGATCTTTGTATTATCAATTTTCTTTAACATAATTTTTGCTTCATCAATTTTCTTGAACACCATTTTTTATTCATTGAAAACTACATCTCGACTTGTGATACACCTCTTATGTCTTGGTGTCGCCACAAAGATTTTGGATAACGAGGAAACTGGACAGACTGAACAAAAGATCAGAAGAGTCGCCACCGAGTTTTATTTGAGTGCCTCTATCGGAGAGGCGGGGGAAAATAGTCGATAAAACCCTCAAAAAGATAAGCGCAGTGGAAGCGCTAAGAAAAAGATAAAGAATCGGTCTCGTAATCGAGATTAGGGTTCGGGAGTCGGTTACGCAAGGGGAAAGTATTAGCACCTATCACGACCATGGTATTCCATAGGAACCATTTGGGTTGTTTACGTATATGGGGATTTATCTATTTTTTTTCAAAAGAATGTGTTTAAAGAGAGGGGTTTTGGATTTTTTATTATAGTGCTCGCCAAGGATTGTGGCCCTTGTGCCTACGTATCACTCATTCAGGGGTGAGGAATCAGAGCTCCGTAGTTCGGAGTAGAAAATATTTATGTGTTGGTTGGTTTTAACTTTGAGAAAGGGTTTTTAGGATGGGTGCCCTAAGGCAAACAAAATAGGTTTGATGGGTTGTGTTGATTTTACCTTAAACAAGGGTTTATGAAAAGAGTTTGTGATTAGATTGCACTAAAGTCTATGAGCGGAGGTGAATATTATAGACAACAAGCAAAGCATCTTGCGTCCAAAATAATCAGAGTGAGTGTAGGAATGCTCCATTCTCACTCATTCTCCGCCACTTAAGGCTCGTGGCGCACAATACTAATCGTAGTTATTAAGTGTTTTGAATTTGATTAAGAAAAATCTGCTTGACGTTGAATGAAGGGTTTGTTTATTTGATTGAGAAATTTGGCTTATGCAATATGAATGCAAAGTAACCAACAAGGAAATAAAAGGATCTCATTGTATGGTAGCCTAAGAGAAAGCCTTGTGTGTGGAAAAGTGGCATATGCTAAACAAAGGAGAATGGTTTTACAAACATGTCCCCCTAAGGTGGTGCCATGATGCCATTCTTACAACCAAAATGTAAGTACAAATTAAACCCAAGTGATTGAAAAAAAGTGTCATAATAAAGTAATGAAAAAGGCTCCAAGCAAAGGTCCTAAATGGGATCCTCTAAGTCCAAGTTGATTAAGTGCCATGACTTGTTTTTGGTCTTATAATTTTATCATGTTTTTGTTGATTCTATGAATATGATAATAATAAAGTAAAGAAAATATAATAAACATGCATGATTGAAGTATATACAATGATAATGATGATGATGAGTACTTTAATATAAATGACATAAAGTAAATAACAATGCATAATAACAATAACATAAGGTTAGTAGGGTTAGGTTGACAAGTCAATATGATAAAGAAATGAGTATAAAGGGGTTAGTAGGTGTTGTACCCCAAAATTTCCCCTTCTCTTTTCATATTTTTTCCAATCTATGACTTGAGATTCATCTGCATTCATCCATGTGCATCATGCATTCATTCTCCCAAACATCATACATTCCAAGCTTGTGAATAACATAATTTGGTCTTGTTTGACCTTGGGAGCTAACACCTTGATATTTCATGCCTAAACCCTAAATATGATTGGCTTTTGTCCCAGGTGAATCTTTTGATCCATAAAACCCTAATTGTGGGTTCCCATCGTGGATGATTCATTTATTGGCCTTGCTTTGGGCTCAAAACCTTAATCAGGGAAGGTATGATACCATGGTTCTATGTGGCCTGATTTATCATCATAGGCTTGGTATAAACCCTGATTCATCCATCATCTCCATGCCTACATGTTTGATGTTTCACCTGATTCAAACATTGCATAGGCCTTTGATTTAAGTCTTTTGGTATTGGCAGGAGCATTGATCCATATGTCCTAATTCATTGTTGCTTAAACAATAATTTTTGTTTCATGTTGAAGTTAGCGGAAATATACCCAAACGTATCGCACACTCTAACATACAACAGAGTCACCATCGAACTTTATTTATTTCTGAAGGAAAGGAAAACATCGATAAAAACCGGGGGAAAGAGATATGTTGGGTAAGGAAGTCGATTATGCAAAGGAAAGGTATTAGCACCCCAAACATCCATGGTACTCCATGGGAACCGTTTTGATTGTTCTTGCTCTAAAAGGTGTGATATCTAAGATTACTCGCAAAAGAATGGGGAAAGGAAAAGAAATAGATAAAGTGCTCGATGAGGATTGGGGCCCTCATGCCTACGTATCCTCATAGTACAATGAGGAATTCAGAGCTTCGTAGTTCAAGGAACTAGAGGCGGGAGGTGGAAAGGAGTGTGATCAAAGAATGGTATGAATCAAAGGATTATATGATTTGAACTCCAACAAGGGTGAAATATGAACCCAAGAGTAAACTGGTACGAACCAACAAGTGGGGGCCTACAACACAGTATCACTGTATTGGAACGACTGAAAAAGAGAGGAATTAGGTGTTTGGGATACGAGCCAAACAACTCTTGGTTCACAAGGAGGTACAAGATGAAGCACAAAGGTATAGTGTATTTGGCTCAAAGAATAGGTATATCATGTGGAATGAATGAAGGTAGATTATGAATGCATCATGTTATGAACGGAATGAAGTGACCAAAGTCACATAATTAAAGGTTTGGTGACAAGCGACTGAAGAAGTATTGTTTGAAACCGAAAGGTGAAAGTGTATTGGAATCCATAAGAGAAATTGGATTTATACCATAGAGATATCTGGGTAACAAGCCAAACAACCCTAGATAGAAATATGGACTTTACGTTAGGCGTCCTAAAAGGATGTATATGGAATTCCAAAGAAAGTGTATTTCAATGTCAAAGGAATGATATGTCATTGGGTGAACGATTTATGATCGAAGGTAGGTAATGAATAGTGGAAGATATGAGTGATGCCCTAAGGCGGAAGAGGAATAATTAGAAGTATGCTCGCCAAGGATTCGCATCCTCGTGCCTATGTATTCTCATTATGTAAGAAGAAAATCAGAGCAATCGTAGTTCAGAACTACGAGAAATAGAGAGACAAGCATACAGTGATGAAAAGTATAACTTGTACCAACAGAATGGTATCAAGGGAACCCACAAATGAATGGAACTTAAAATCAAAGACTAAATAAGCCTCTCAACCAAATAAATGAATTAAATGTCTAGGTACGAGCCAAACAACCCTCGATTCACAAGATGAACTGGCGCTACATCGTCTCAAAGGGGTAAAAGTGGGGCCCAAGAGAAAGTATTGTTGTGTATAAGGAATAATATATCACTGGATGGGGAACAAACAATTTGAGATCAAATAAGAATAGCATCTTGGATCCAAGAAAGGGATAAACTCTGAATCGAAGAGCAAAGTGGCATCTTAGCCGAAAAGAATGAATTAAAATTTTAGGTACGAGCCAAACAACTCTAGATCGATGAGGTGGATTGTTCCTAGATCGTCCTAAAAGGATAGACAAGGAGTCCAAGGAGAAGTATGATTGATCTAAAAATATGGTATGATTGATCTAAAAATATGGTATGATTGATCTAAAAAATATGGTATGATTAAATTGAATTGTGATTACCAAGTGTTGACCTTTGATTTTTCTTGTATAATCCGTTGCTTGATGTGACTGAGGATGCCTTGATTGGAGATCTTGACTTAAGGCTTCGAGCTCCACAGCTTAGAATAAAAGTCTTATTAAGTGACCAAGGGTCTTTTGGTCACTCAAATTAGACTGTGGGATTATACAAGTTCAAAGGATTTAATTGATCAAAATTGCTTTTGATCAATTTAAATCAGAGGGTTTGAAATGATTTACGAAACTAGGTTAGTCCTAATCTAACGGTGAGAAATTAAGTCAAACTAACATAAGGGTACATGTTATGATTAAAATCCTAGGGGAGCATGTTATAGTTAGTCAATCTTTTGGATTAAAATTCTATGTTAATTCTATTCCTAAGGGAGCATGTGATTATATGGAAAAAATACCCAAAATTACTCCTAAAGGGTAAAATGGTCTTTTCACAAAAATATTCAATTATGAGTACAAGTTAAATCTAATTAATCCATAATTAGAAAACTACAAGGTGGATTAATTCCAAAAATTCTAAAATTAATTTGTGTTTAGAAATTGCACTATTGTTTTAAATCTAATCAAAATCTAATCATTTCCAAATTTCTAATTAAGCACTATATTAATCTTCTAAATCCTAATTAAATTCCAAAACCTAATAAAATCCTAAGAGTTTAGATTAGCCTAAGCGAAATTGATTAACAAATAAAAATCCTAGTTAAGCTAAAAATTATAAATAAATTTGATTAAGTTAAATGTTAATGGGGTGCAGAACCTGGAATTGGGGTGTGCATAACCAAGGGAAATCAGTGGTTCAGCCAATGGCCCTCAGGCCCAAAATCTCTTCACCAAAGGGAACCAAAACGAATGTCCATGGGGGGTGCGAATATAGGAATAATGGCCTGATTAGCAAACGGGCCTTAGGCTCATGGATTCCTTCTGTAAACACAAAAAAAATCCAACAATCAAGCATGCGGTACGAGTTGAATGAGGTGTAGCGATAGAAGCTTCTTGGGTCATCAGGTTTTTGTGTGGGTAAAAGGGCCCAGTTTCTTCAATGCCAAAAAACCCACACACCCAAGACCTGCCTACACCAAAGCGCATCCCAAAGAGATGCCTTCAACATCCAAATGCGAAACTTTACGGCGTCGGAGAAGCATTCGAATTGGTGGCATCTACGACTCAACCACACACTCACCTCAACGTCCGACGTCTCCTTCTATTCATGGTTGGTTGAGATGGAGATGAAGCTTCGCGTGCACTGTTTATTGAAATGGAGAATGTGGATCCGTGTTCGGGTTCATGCGTTGCCTGGAGAAGAGGGTGAGTATGTTCAATTCCGTGCGTGTCGCGTAGAGGTGAAAGTGAAGGTGATTGTTGCTGCGTTATGGAGCGTCATTGACGTTTTGTATGTTGCGAGTGATTCAATTCGTGGTCGTCGACGGCGAAGCGTGAAGGACGCAGTTTCTGACCTATGCCTTGCTATCGTCTTCCGTCTATTTCGTAATTTCTTCTTCTTCCTCCCGTAGACCGTATGGCTACGATGATGATTGAGGCGTGCGTTGCAGCACGACGGTGGAGACGCCGTTTCGGACGACGTCACAAGCTTGCCGTCGAAGCCAGAACAAAAGAAGAGACGAAGAACATGGCTCTAGCATTGACTCAATTCTTTGGAACGTCGACGCGAGCAGGTAGCAAGTCATCTTTGCCTCTATCTTCTTCTTTCTATTTTGTACACTCGTGGTTCGTTTGATCATTTCCAGGAACTCTTTTCATTTTTCTTGCAGGTTGGGTTTTTGAGGATTGGAGAGAAGAAGATTCTGAGGTGATGAAGAGAAGTCGTATTGAAGAAATGGTGAAAGTTGAAGAGAAGAAGGATTGAAGAAATGGTGAAAGTTGAAGAGAAGAAGGATTGAAGAAATGGTGAAGGGTGAAAAGTGGGAGAAGAATCATTTTGAACTTGAAATCGTTCTGGACTTTTCAAGGATGAAAACAGAATGAAGAGTGGAGAATCACAAGAGGGTAGCTTGAAGAATGACTTGAGGTGGCGACGAAGATGAAGATTGAAAACTCTAAACAAAATTCTGCAGTGAGGTATGCCCTTTTATAGGTTTCTTCGAAACTTGATGAAATTCACTGGTTATTCAGTTAGAAATCTCAGTTGAAAAATGGATTTTTCTGTTATGAAAGTGGTTATAGTTTGTTAGAGTTTGTGGATTGGTTGTTATGTTAATTACGAACGGTTATGTTAGTTACAGAATTCTGTTTTGGTTTTATTGTATTAGTGAAAACTGTTAGTTAGAGTTTGTTTTAATTTGTTATAAGTTAGTTGGGAAATGCTCATTCTGTTATAAATGAAATAGTTAGTTGGAATCAAATTCAACTGAAATGTAAAAGTCCAAATTCTTTCTGTTTTTGAAATGCACCACCTGTTAATTAGAAATGAAATCATGTTAGAAGGTGCACTCAATTTCCTATGGAATGTTAATTGTGGTTGATGCTTTTTGTTGAACCATGCTTGATTAAACCCTGCCCTGAACTACAAACTGTTACGTGCCAGTTTATTTGTCGATTTTCTGCTGAAATGTTAAATCCTTATTAGCAAACGGTAGTAAATATTAATTAATGAAATTAATGAAATCCCAATTGAAAATGAATTTTGACAAGAAATTATTTGTGATGCACATTCTTATTTGGATAATTGCAATGCCACGAGCTCAAGTAACTTGTACTGTTAATGCATAACTTCTTTCTTTTATACTTGCTGCACTTGTATGTCATGCTTGTGTCAATTGCTTTGCTTGAATTAGTGGACCTTTTATACCTGAATGGTGATATATGCTTGATATTTGTGTTATTCCATTGCCCTTGTTTGAATTCTAATCAAATCCTACTTTGCACCACACCCGCTGTTATCGACATGTGAATCAAAGCACTGAAGGCCTATTTCAGGATGGTACTAATGAACTGAACTGCACTGATGTGTCTCTTGGTTAGAAAACAAACATGGTCTTGTTGTGAATGTTAATTTGTCAGACACAAATTCTGTTTTTATGGTGAAATGGTACTTGTTAAATTCTACAATCCTATGTTAATTGATAAACCAAAAGTTGTTTTTAGGAGGTTAGGGTATTGAACTAGGTTGGTGTATGTTGTTGAATCGGAATCATAGTTAGTAAATTGTTAAATTTAAGTCGAATTGGTTTGAAATTAGTGAGTAAATTTGAAGTGAAAAAAAATCAATTAGGTTAGTTATGCAATAGTCAGTTAATGCTAGAATGGAGGCTAAATTAATTCTATTGTAGCACTGGTTAGTTATTTTGGTTTTGAATAAATGTTAGCATGCATTGGTGTTATGCTTGACAACATGAACTAATGAATGAATGTTTATGCTTAGAAATTTTGAATATGTGTTGAAGCATTTGGTATATCTTGAATGATGGACATGCCTCGTTTGAAGTGAGTGAAAATCTAAAGATGTGTTTCTTTATTTTTATAGGTGCTTTATGGAAGGGAAAAGCTTGGCTATGGAGTGCATGATTATGAAGATGGAAGTGTAATGCTTGTAGTTTAAATGAATTTGGATTAGATGTTAGAACATTATGTCACAAGCTTGTATTTTTTGGATTTTCTTCATGTGTAGGTATTGGCAATGATCACGTGCTTGGTTCTTGAATTTGAATTTTGAGGTAGGAAATGGAGAATCAATGAAAGTTTGGATTGGTTTTGTGTAATTGTTTTAATTGTTGTAAATTGAAACAAATGGTTGGATATTGTCATGTAGTAGTGTGTAGATTGGTTTGGATGGAAAATGAAGATGTTGAATTATGATTGAATTGACTTTGAATGGAAATTGAATGTATGTAAGGTCATTTGAGAATGTGGTTTAGAAACTCACATGAGGTTTATGGTCATGATTTGAAAATGGGCAAGAAAGATATTGAAATGGACGAATCTTATTAACATGAACCAATGGAATCAAATCTTTAAAGGATGATACAATGATAAGACTTGAATGACTCATATCAGGCTCTAGCAAACTTGAATGGACAATGATATGATGAAACAAAGGTCTATGGACCAAACACCAAGTGTGGCATGAAGTGGTTCAAATGACCAAGTGAAAGTAACATGAATAAACCAAGAACATATGAAACGAATCTAAACCAAGCAAGAGCAAACTAGGAGCTAGGTATGCGGAGATGATCAGAACGGAATGTTATGGAGTGAGAGCAAATGAAGGTTGTGGGACCAAGATCTTGACCTCAGACAAACACAAGGTGTACCGACGACATGAAGGAGAATCATATGGAGTTAGGGTTTCTCCATAAGCAATATTCTCGAACCATGGGCCCAAGGCTAGGGTTTAGAAGTCAAGTCCATTCCACGGGAGGTCAAACTCAAAATCTCATAGAAGCAAAGTCAAGAAATAGGGTTGGGATTCCCAGATGGGTGCCATGATGTGGTCTCCTTGAATAAAAGTCCCCCAAAGATCAAGAAATTAGCGTTTCACCCCATATGATGAGGAAAACCACAATCTTCAAGCAAAACCCTCATTTCCATAAACCATATACCTTGAACCTAAGATGCTTGTTAGGAAGTATTAATCATGAATGGACGATGCATATGGAAGAGGCATTAATGAGTATAGATGGATCTCAAGTTATAGTTTAGATGAACAACAAAAAGGGAGAGCAAATTTTAGGGTACTACACATGTGAACCATGCCCTGATTGCATTGCATGTGAAAATCCCAACTCATGCCTCATAGTTGACTTTGATCGATTGTTGACTGTTTGATCAAACTAATTGACCAAAGTCAACCATCCATTTCATAGGCCCATATGACTTTGATCATTTACCTTTGATTCTAATTATGTCTTGGATTTTCTTAACTATTGATTTTTAATTGATGCATCCAAATTTAATCAATTTTTGATTTATTTCCATATCAAATTATGTGCCTAACATTTTCAAATCAGCATTCATAATCTTTCAACCATTCAGTAAGTCCTCATA
The DNA here is from genome assembly GCF_024323335.1 of Lathyrus oleraceus. Classification (NCBI taxonomy): domain Eukaryota; kingdom Viridiplantae; phylum Streptophyta; class Magnoliopsida; order Fabales; family Fabaceae; genus Lathyrus; species Lathyrus oleraceus. The sequence goes on along the minus strand of NC_066584.1, from coordinate 165,213,776 downwards.
AATCATTCAAAATTACATTCAATGCCATTCAAACACCATATCATTTCATTCAAATCTTTCCATAAAATCCATCGGTTCATAATTTTCCATGATTATTTAATAGACATTCAATTTTCCAAATATTTTTCCATAGCATTCAATGTATACATTCAATTCTTTCCATTCATTCAATTAACATTTCATATGTCATTTAAACATTTTACTCAATCATTCAATTTATCATTTCACATTCAAATTACAATACAATTCACAAATTATTACAAAAATTACAATTTCTACTAATGCACAATTTAAATTCTATCACAAATCCATTCAAGCATAGTCCTATATCATTACATTAGCCTTGTACTGGAATTACTATAGTTTTGAGCTTGCTTGCCACCAACTTGTTCTACATGTTCCTTCCAAGTCCTCTTGCCTCCACCTACAACACCATGGAGAAAACCATTCATTTAGAATCAATTTACAACTTCAAAATTAACAACATAAGCATACATCACAATCCTTAACAATGATCAAAATCCAAGCAAACACATATACATTAGCATTCCCAATTCAATACTAACTTCCAATCATATTTTCATTTTGGAAATCCCATTTAATTACAACTATCTTACAATTCAAACAATTACAAAACCTATAATTTCTATTACCACACGACTCAATTCTTAAGTCATTTCCAAAAACAATCACCAAACCAAGTCATTGACATTTCATACTAAACCATTGAGCATTTCATAAATCATTCAAATTCCAACATCTTTACTCACATTTTAAATCCAAAGTGCAACATTCATCTTCAAATCAAACCAATCATAAGCCAATTTTTCCAACATTTTAATTACAATTCAATTTTCAAATTACAATTCAATTCCAATTCAAATTACATATGCACTTCAATTCAATTTCAATTCAAATTTCAAATTCACATTTCATTTTAAGTTCAATCCAACATTTCAATTTACCTAAGTTATAACTCAATGGCTTGAATTAACTAACTTATAATTTCATTTGATTTTAGCTAAAACTAATTTCTAACTTAATCACTAAAAGTGATGCACTAACTTCTCTAGTAAGTTCCATCGGTTCACAAAGGCCAACATCCAGATAAGCCATTCCATACATATTTTAAGTATTACCCCCATGATACAACCATTCCAGGATATATAGTCAATCAACATTCCATACTGATCAATTCCATGCCAATTCATTGAATCGAAGGATTAACAATCAAGCATCCAATATGTTTTTAACAGCTCAACTAACTTTCCAAGCGACAAAGTGAAATATATAACGGAAAGGTTTAGAATCAATACTACCATGTAGAACTTTTTCAATAGAGTAAAAAACAAGATTGCTTCATAAATAACATTGAACCTGCAAAACAATTTCAACTCACCATTAACTTCTCTTAACCAACCACTAACAGATTGAAACTGATAATTAGTGAATTAGCAAGTGTTCACAAAATCCAATTTAAAAGTTGATGACTGAGTCCTACTTTAAACTCACAAACGCAAGCCATTCCAAACCAATTTTGTTTTTCACTCATTGAGCTTCACTTACCGAATTTACAGTGCTAGCTAACTTAACTATTTTGTTCAAACCTAACAACTTTTAAACTAACTACTAACCAAATTTTAGTTTAACAGTAAATGTTCCAACTCAGTATTAGATTCTAATTCTTCACAATTAATCCCATTTTTCACAAAAACTCAGCAAATTGTTTAACATTCTAACATTCAGTGTTTTTCTAACAGCATCCTTCTAACAGATCCAGTCTTAATTAATTAACAAAGGTAACCGTTTGAAACTAAATAGAAAGCTAACAAACACAACTAACAGAGATTTAATTAACATTCTAACCTACAACCTGCACATTTGAATTAACAGCTACACTAACTCAACTGCATAACTAATAGCACAATTGAATTTCAAAAGGGGCAGAACAGAAGCAGGAATTGATTTCATTAACAGTTATTTTGAAATTTCATTCCTATTTCAGTTTCTAACTATTTTTTTTTCATTTCTTAATAACAGATGAATTACATTTACATTTCAATCAAAACTTTAATTGAATCTCTAACCAAATCCTGCATTTGTAACTGACAAGTCCATTTCATCTGAATTTCGTATCAATTTCAAGGACATTTCTAACCAATTCCAAATCCTATATAAGTCATACCTTGCTGCAGAATTGGATCTTCTTCAAGGAGTCTTCAGAACTGCACGCTTCAAAATTCACTTTGCACTCTCGGTTCTTCATTCAATCCAAACCCCTCATAAGCATAACTGAGCAACACTCACACTATGCATATGGATATGACAATCACAGCTACAGAAGAAGAAGTAGAGTGAGCGAGGAAGAAGAAGAAGCGCTCAGAAGAAAGAAGAAGAATTGGAGAATAAGAAGAGGAGCAGGGGAGAAGAGAAAAAGCAAATCATGACATAGGAAAGAGAAAGAATTCGCACCTGGTTGCAACCAGAGATTCGATTCGGTAAGTTCTTCATTTCCCCTCGGCACCGTTTCTTCTGTATGTAGCATACGGTAACAGAGATGTGAGGACGGACAATCCGCGACGTCTATGTTGTGTGGGATGTCGTACGCAACGTATCCTTGGATCCAAAACGAAGCTACACGCCATGACGGGATCAAACACATTGATGCAGTCCGCGTAAACAAGGTTCCACGGTGAATGGTGGTGGAGATGCGATGATGTGGACGTCATAGGCGAGCAGGATCGGCGACGCAATCACGGAAATTGTAGAAGCCTCTTCAAAGGGGATTGTTCTTTCGTGTTGGTGCCTTTTGATTCATCTGTGTTTAGCTGCAACGTTCAATTCTCGTTGGACAAAAGCTTGCTTCCGTCTTCAGGCCTGATTGGAGGCTATGGACCTAAGGCCCAAGTGGACTTGGTTCCTTGCACACCCCAGGGTTCAACGCACCCCCTTATGATCAATAAAGTGTTGGGCGTGGCTTCCCCAGGCCCAACCGTTTTTTTGATGTTGTTCCATCATCCTGAATTCGGGCCTACACTTCCTGTATTCATCAATTAGGGCCCAGGTTCTTCCTTTTTATCATTTTAATGTTTATTTTATTATATTGTGTTTATGATTTAATTAATTGCATTAGTTTAATTGTGTGAGAATTAGGAATCAATCCATGTCAATTTATTTTGAGTTAGGTGTAAAATTAATCAAGGTTGATTAGGTTAATTAGAGTTCTATTAATTTAATTAGGTTTTTGTCTTGGAAATAAATATTAATTAGATTTTAAAATTTAATTAATGTTAGAATAAGTCAAAAACTTAGATTTTTTTCATAATTATATAATTAGGATTATTAGTTTCGATTAATATTGTTTTAGAGAATTATTCTCCTAATTAATTCATTTGGACATATTGACCATTTTGTCCTTAAAGTTTAAAATCTTGATTTTTAATACATGTTCCCTTAGTTTATGGCCTTAATTAGAATTGTCTGATTTTACTTAGATGATTAATTCAATAGGTTAGTATTTTACATAGTTCAACTATTCATTTCAATCCCACTGATTAGTGTTGACCAAAGGTTGCTTTGGTCAACCAAATCCTTTGTATGTTGTTGTAAGCCCCAAGCCTATTCAAGTGACTAAAAGATCCCTGATCAAGTGATAAGGCAAGTTCATTGTGCTCGATCTATTTTGGATATGCTGAATCTCAGGAGCTCAACACCTCAAGGTTCAAATGCAAGATTAAGACTTCAAGTCAGCATTAGTCAAGCATAGCTAGTAAAATGGATTACTTCTCAAGCACAACAAAGGTATCAACACTTAACAAGTGCGATTCAAACTGTAAGCCATAAGCCTTAAGTAACGAGTAATAGTGAAATGGAGTTTCTCCTACCCTTGTCTAGAATGACTTTGCGTACGGGGTTTATGCCCTAGCTATTCAAATCATTCGCCCTTATTCATAAAATTTAGCACAACTCGAATCAAACAATTGTCAAGTCTTCTCAACACAACAAACAACATGGCATCATCAAGATCAATAATCAGAAGCCTATAACAACACTTGTCAATCATGATAAGGGTTACATACTATGAGCCTTAAGTAATGAGGAATGATGAGACAAAGTTTCTCCTACCCCTGTCTAGAGTGACTTTGCGTACGGGGCATAGGCCCTAACTATTCAAAGCATTCGCCCTTGTTCATAGACTTTAGTGCGATTTGAATCATGCAATTGACAAGTCTTCAAGCAAGCATCAATCATTCAACACTTCAACAAGTGAAACACCATTGCACTTTAATCATTTCTCCTATAATAGATCCTTAATCATACTCTTTGGATCATTCCTTTTGTGATCAAGTCTTTGAATCCTAGTCAATCAACCCAATCATTGTTTTGCCTTGTTAGTCCTCTCTTGCTTTGGCAAACCCTTATTCATTGTGAGCCTTATCATACCTCTTGTGCTTAGGCCCACTCCATTCAATCATTGTTTGCCTTATTAGTCCTTGTGTGCTTTGGCAAACTCCCAATTATTTATTTGTCTTATAAGACCTCTCGTGCTTAGACAAATCTCTAGATCATTGTTTGCCTTGTCAGTCCTCTTGTGCCTTGGCAAACCCCCCAATTATTGTTCTCCTTCTAAGACCTCCCGTGCTTAGGTGAACCCTTTGATCTCTCTTGCCTTATAAATTGTCTCGTGTGTAGGCCAATCATTTCTTACTCATTGCTTGTCTTATAAGACCTCTCGTGCTTAGACAAAGCTCTCTTTCCTTATAAATCCTCTCATGTGTAGGCCAATCATTTCTTACTCGTTGCTCATCTTATAAGACCTCTCGTGCTTAGACGATTTTTCCATGTAAATCCTCTCGTGTGTAGGTCAATCATATCTCATTTTCCCATGTGGTTGATCACCGTCATTGGTTAGTGCCACACACTTTCTTGTTAAGCAATATACCTTGCCTCTTGGTAATCAATCTATCTTCCTTTGTTTCAGCCTTAGTGGGCCGAACTACGATTGCTATGATTTTCTCATTGCACGATGAGAATACGTAGGCACGAGGGTTCAAATCCTCCGCGAGCATACTTATTTATTTCCTCCATTAATTTCCATGATACATTCATATTCTACCTTTATTCACTTCACGTGACTTACCCTATTCTTTAAGTCAAATATAATATGTCTTTGAGCTCTATCTTGTATTTCCTTGTGAACCAAGAGTTGTTTGTGTTGTAAAACCAAACACCTAATTCTCTTTCTTTTCGGTTTATTCCAATACAATAATACCATGTCATAGACCCCTCACTTGTCGGTTCATACCAGTTTTACTCTTGGGTTCATAATTTACCCCTTATTGGAGTTCAAATTATACAACTCTTTGGTTTAAACCATACTTGTTATCACAACTTCTATGAACTACGGAGCTCTGAATTCCTTATTGCACTATAAGGATACGTAGGCGTGAGGGCCCTAATCCTCACCGAGCACTCTATATATTCCTTTTCCTTTCCCTTATCCTTTTGCGAGTAATCCTTAGATATAACACCCATTCGACCAAGAACAATCAAAACGGTTCCCATTGAGTACAATGGATGTTAGGGGTGCTAATACCTTCCCCTTGCATAACCGACTTCCTTACCCAACATATCTCTTTCCCTCGGGTTTTATCGATGTTTTCCCTTTCCTTCGGGAATAAATAAAGTTTGATGGCGATTATATTGTATGTTCTAGCATGCAATGTGTTCAGGTATATTTCCGCTAGCTTCAGCTGGCGACTCTATTGGGGATACTCTGTTACTTGGATTACTTCATACTCGCTAAAAGGATTTGAGCCTATTTTTGGTTGTTTTCGCTTGCTATGGTGTCGCAACGCGAAAAACAACCGGCGGGAAAAGCAAAACAAACAGAGCCGCCACCGTGTGTTATTTATCCCAAAGAAGGGAAAGGAAACGCTCGAAGTAAACCTGGAAAGGAATGGTCTTACGACCGAAGATTGCAAGGATCGGGAGTCGGTTACGCAAGGGGAAGGTATTAGCACCCCTCACGTCCGTCGTACTCGACGGGATCCACGCTCAGAAAGGATAGAAAAAGGTTGCTAAAACCGCTCAAAGAATACACACACACTGGAACAAAACACATATGGAAAGAGAGGGGAACGGGCTCGCTAGGATATCGCATCCTATGCCTACGTATCTCATCTGAAATGAGAATCAGAGCTACCGTAGTTCGGCTAACGCACGCCGAAACAAAACACACACAAAGACGCTGAAACATCAGAGCAAACACACAACTGGAAACTAGAAACAGAATGCCAATCGCTGGGCTTACATCCGACTCCACAAAAGAAACGTAAACAGGAAACCGACTGCCAATCGCTGGACTTACGTCAGACTCCAAACAAGCAAACACACACAGGAAACCGACTGCCAATCGCTGGACTTACGTCAGACTCCAAACAAGCAAACACACACAGGAAATTGACTGCCAATCGCTGGACTTACGTCAGACTCCAAACACACACAAGAGGGTTGAAAAAAGAAAAGGGCGCCCGGAGAGATCAGCTCATCTCCTGCCTACGTACCTCATCTGGTATGAGGATCAGGGCGACGTAGTTCCCCTTAACAGGGAGAAATTTCTATCCTAATCCAGAGACTGGGAAATGACAAACTAGAAGGGAGACTGACTCGAGCCTAATAGTTATCATGTAATCCACCATAGTCCTAGGTTGAGGTTTCTAACAGGATTTTGACTCACACAGGCAGTGAGTCAACTCAAGTCTATCTCTACGTACGTCAACTTCCTCAAAAGTTGATCATACAACTCCTACAGAAAGGAGATAAGAAGCAAAGCAAATAAACATCAAAAGCAATTAGCACACACTATACACAACCAAGGAGGCTCAAGCAAGGTTGGGCTTTAGTCAAGGGGTCATATCAACCTCGACAAACAAGCCAACTGGAAAGGGTGGTCAGGCTCTTAACCTCTAACATCAAGAGTTAGGGTGAGCAGATGAAATGGAGATGAGGGTTATGCCTCATAGCTCTTAACCCAGGCCTGGGTGAGCTTGAATCAAAGAATGTGTCGGAGTCCAGAATGTGGGACTCTATTCCACATGACCTGACACAACAAGATTTTGGGTTTTTATTCAAAGTGCATCAACACAGGGTGAGCACGATGAATGACACAACTGAGTAATAGGGGATGGATTACACATCCCTTTTATTTGCCAATTGCCTCTTAAGAGGACTTAACCTGCTTGGCACAAAAGTAAACAACCACAAACATTGCCTCTTAAGGAGGGCTTCAGACAGGTGCCTGCCAATAACAGCAGGTCTTCCAGACTACATGAAGAATAGGGATTATACCTAAGTGGTATGCCAACCACAAGCAAAGCAAAGCAAATTTCAAATGAACTTAAAGCAACTTAGGTACCTGTGTAAACAACTAAACAAATCAGTACAGTATTCAGACAAACAGACAATAGTCAACAACAAACAGACAATCCCAATGTACAACACATAAGCCATAAGGCAAACTCAAGTGAATTATCATCAACCTAGAAAACAACCAAATGTTAGCAATCAAGAGCAAACATCAACATTCAAATGATGAAGCAATATCAACCATGGAGATTAGGTGCTTGGTCCTGAAATTCAAAGCTCACATGTAAGTCCAAACCCCTAGGTCAAAGCCTAGGGTCAAAGGTGAAGAAAAAATTCAAAACAGGGGCTAATATTCAACACAATGAAACCTCAATCAATCATGAACATGTAATAAAAAGTGCCACATCAAAATCATCAAGCAAAGGCATTTCATGTGCAAGGGAAGTCAAAGACAATTTCAAAGCATTCAAATGGACATTGAGAATGAAAAATCCAAATCAAAACAGAAATGATTCAAATAATTCTGGAAAAATTCATGAGCATACAACACATCCAACATGATCATCATACAAAAAATCAAGATCAACAGAGATCATTTGATATGGAAATGAAATTGCACAAGTTGATCATCCAATGGTGTGACACAAATTGTCACACCATGCTAACATGTACATAAAACAGAAATGACACATGGAAAAAATGTCAAACCAAAACCAAAATGTCAATTATCATGTCAAGAATCATCATGCAAAATTTGGTAGCAATTGGATCAATATCAAGCATTTCACAATAGAAAAAGTAAGGCAAGTTCACAAATGTACACATGATCACATATTCTAACACAAATCAAAATCCAGCCATGCACAACTTCAAAATTTATCATCATCAAATAGAGGACATCTTAATGAACAAATAGCAAAAAACCAGGGATTATTTGGAGCATTTTTCAATTAGATATGGATTTTCAAAGTTGGAAGAAAAATTTAAAATGAGATGAACACATGTATATGAAATATGGAGGGAAAAATGAACATGAGAAATTAATTTGAATATATGCTGCCACCAGGATTCGAATTAGGTATAGGCGCCAATCAAAACGGCGTCGTTTCATGGCATGGAAATAAAAATGAAAAAAACAGAGACACAAACGCGCTACACATGGATCGAAGTGAGAACCAACGGATCAAACAAGGCCTGGGCGCGTTCTTCATCAAGAACCCTAGCGAACCAGGTTGAACGCTAAGCCGTTACTATGCCGTCGCTAAGATGAAGATCTTCATCTTCTTCACGAAGATGATGATGAACAGTATGAAGTTCATCAAAAAATTTCCAAAATTTCCAGAATTTCTCAGATTTTACAAAAAAAATACCAAAACGAAGCTCATGCAATGGAGATTATAGATCAAGCATCAATTCATCCTAATTCAACATGATTCAAGCAAATCGAAGCAAATAAAGTTTGACATTCAAAACTTCAATCAAGCATATCTCTCTCAATTCTTATCCAAATCGCACGAAATTTATATCAGATTGATCAGCATCAAATGTTCTACAATATTATACACATAAAACAGAGAATTAAGGTGATAGAAAATGTGACCTCTTGAAAATCAGTTCTTGAATTCTGCAGATTCCAGGCCAGGCAAGCATGCAAATCCACTCCAAATCACTTGTTATGAAGTTTGATGATGAAATTGAGGCTTGGGAACGTGTAGATCTAGCTCAATTTGCATTTGCCATTTTTGAGTTCTTGAACTTCAATGCTTGATTTCTACACGAATTCACCAATCCAAAGCCTGATCTGCACTTAATCAACACCAGAGAACAAGAATGTGGAAGAATATTGCAATGTTCTTTGAAGATTTTTCAAGTTTTGGTTGAGAGAAAAAATGGAGGGAAAAACTTCTAGATCTAAAAAATGGTGAAAATGATTAACCTCCCTCAATTCTGTTATGATTATGAATATATACTCTGTCCTAATCTCATTTTAATTAAAATTAATCATGGTTAACTTGAGATTAAGCAAAATAAGGGTGTTTGGCAAAAATTGGAAATTTGGTGGTGTGTGAAGCATGCACACGTGAACAGTAACATTTGCTTGATCAAAGTCACTCAAAATCATTTTTTAAACACATTGGCAATGGTAGAAAGTTCTCATGATGCACCATTTTTAAATTTTCCAAATTCCCTCCAAAATTGACTTGAAAAAGCAAGTGATCATATGATGGAAATTAATGCAATGTGATGGATGTTTTGAAAACTACATGTCATGAGAAGCAAAGTGCAAAAAGAACCACCAAATTTGGAGTTATGAATCAAAAGTTATGCCCTTTTGAAGTTTCATGCACCCTTGGCAATGATTTGGTCATATCTCCTCAACCATTCATAAGATGCTCATGATCTTGGACTTTTTGGAAATGGGAGAGAGAGATCTTCAACTTTCATGTTTGACAAAAATTCATTTGGATCTTTTTTGATGATGTAATATTGAGTTGAATTTGAACCAAAACCTTTCCATTTTTGGAAACTTTCAATTACAGGTCACTTTCCATTTTTCGAAACTTTTGACTTGACCTCAAATTCTTCAAGATATGCATTTGACATGATTAATAAGCCTCTTTTGAACATGAATGAGATGTTGAAACTCATTTCTCCACCTCCTAGCCCTCAGTTCTTGCACAGTTGACTTTTTAGTTGACAAATGACTTGGAAATGCTCTGATCAGCCTGAGCCTCAACCACTTGAGGGAATGGCTCCAAAATGAAACCCTAGCTTATACAAGATCAATAAAATCATATGATGATCTCCTTCTCAAGAAAGACCTTATCTTCTTGAAAATCCCTGACTGGTAGAATGCAACTGATTAGGGTTGACCAGAGGTCAAAACCCTAATCCCAAAGATTCTGAGCATGAACAATGAGCCCCTTAAGGATGACATAACCATGATGATGATGATGTACCATTGCCAATAAGATAATGCTCAACCTCCTTGAAGAACCAAAAAAACCTAATTGAAGAGCAACCCTTAGATGATTGATCATCAATTCAATAAGACCCTCAGGCTTGCATCCCTTAACCTCTCTATCTTCTGAGAAAGACTTTTAGAGGATGACTTGTTTATTCTCACATGATATGTAATATGCAAATGCCTAATGCCTTAAAAAATGAAATGCAATATGCTAAGCTAGTCCCAAGAGAGGAGGGCAAATTATGAGGTGTTACAGCTGCCCCTATTCAATCCACTGTGAACCTGTCGATATGAACAGCCTCGGCTTTCAGATGATCAGGGTGAAGAGTGGTTGAATACCAAGAACAGACGAACAATTTGCGCTCCGCTGGGGATTATTATGTTTTTTGCTTTTCCTAAACCCCGAAACTTGCTGATTGATTTTTTTTTTTAACCTCACAACAAATATATTTCTTCCACGCGGATGATCCAAGATCACCTTATTTGAACCCCGACTTTCGCGCTGATCGCGTGACGTTCTCTGATCTTCATTTCCATCTCTGCCCGACGGAAAATTTTCCTCCAATATCGCGCTACTGGGGAACATTGTTGATCTGACATCATGATGCTAAACTCCTCAGAGTAACATCTTCCAACTTCCATCTCGCACGACAGAAATCTCCTCCAGTATCGCACTACTGGGGAATACCGTTGACCCAACGTCACGATGCTAAGCTCCTCAGAGTAACATCTTCAAACTTCCATCTCGCACGACAAAAATTCTTCCTCCAATATCGCACTACTGGGGAATACCATTGACCCAACGTCACGATGCTAAGCTCCTCAGAGTAACATCTTCAAACTTCCATCTCGCACGACAGAAATCTCCTCCAGTATCGCACTACTGGGGAATACCGTTGACCCAACGTCACGATGCTAAGCTCCTTAGAGTAACATCTTCAAATTTCCATCTCGCACGACAGAAATCTCCTCCAGTATCACACTACTGGGGAATACCGTTGACCCAACGTCACGATGCTAAGCTCCTCAGAGTAACGTCTTCAAACTTCCATCTCGCACGACAGAAATCGCCTCCAGTATCGCACTACTGGGGAATACCGTTGACCCAACGTCACGATGCTAAGCTCCTCAGAGTAACATCTTCAAATTTCCATCTCGCACGACAGAAATCTCCTCCAGTATCGCACTACTGGGGAATACCGTTGACCCAACGTCACGATGCTAAGCTCCTCAGAGTAACATCTTCAAACTTCCATCTCGCACGACAGAAATATCCTCCAGTATCGCACTACTGGGGAATACCGTTGACCCAACGTCACGATGCTAAGCTCCTCAGAGTAACATCTTCAAATTTCCATCTCGCATGACAGAAATCTCCTCCAGTATCGCACTACTGGGGAATACCGTTGACCCAACGTCACGATGCTAAGCTCCTCAGAGTAACATCTTCAAACTTCCATCTCGCACGACAGAAATATCCTCCAGTATCGCATTACTGGGTAATACCGTTGACCCAACGTCACGATGCTAAGCTCCTCAGAGTAACATCTTCAAATTTCCATCTCGCACGACAGAAATCTCCTCCAGTATCGCACTACTGGGGAATATCGTTGACCCAACGTCACGATGCTAAGCTCCTCAGAGTAACATCTTCACCATCCAACGAAATCAATTCTCAAACGGTAACCACGTCTTGAGTAACTGATGCTTGCAATGCTGAGGTTGATCTTCCAACCAAATAAACCGATTCTCAAACGGTAACCACGGCTTGAGACTAGCTTATGCTTGCAATGATGATGCATGATTTTTTTTCCAGCGCAATGCTCCATAACTATGGAAATGCTACGCAATTTATTATGCAATACGCTATGCTTTCCTAAATGATGAATGCATAAAAAGTATCCCCTCAAGGGACTCTTCTGGGGGGCTCGAGTCACTCTGCTGAGGAACTTGCTAATGCTACAATCTCCACCCTGCTGGGGACTAGCACTGCCGCTCGGGATAAGACCACCCTCACCAGGGCTAACCTCCGCTGAACCCAATCCGTTTGGGGATTTCGCTAGGGAAGAGTTACCAACGCACTCTGCGGGGAAAACAACAATCCTCGACTTGCTGGGGGATACAACAAGCTCCACCATGCTAGGGGAAACAACTACCAATAGACATCTCCGCTGGAGAAATAGCAACCTTCAGGCCTGGCTGCTGAGGAAACACCGATCTCAAACCTGCTGGGGAGATAACCATCCCGGCCCTGCTAGGGAAGTCACAGACCTTGAATCTGCTGGGGAGGTAACAATCCCGACTCTGCATGGGGAAATGAGGAAAGTCTGGCACAGAACACCCGTCGACTCGTCGAACCATGGTATGGTATTCACCATCTAAATCCAGTGTCGGCTTTCCACTTTTGAGAGCTCCCAGACTCGCCTGGACTTTTCTGATTCATCACCTTGTATTCTCGACTTCTTCGTACTCCTCGAAGATCGAACTCCTCGGATTCGCACATACTTTCCAGTCCTCAGACTTTGAAGAGTCTTCTTGATTCACCCTCCAGGGTCGTCGCAATTCTTCCGTCGTCTTTTCACCATTCTTCAATTCCTTGTCCCTAATTAGAATCCACGGGGATCCTTTGTCAAAAAGCTTCACATCACAACCTGTCAGTGAGTGAAAATATCTAACAGCACCTGCAAAAGAGATCGTTAGATAAAAACGTGCCCCAAGCGTGCCAAAGTTTCAACACCTAGGTCACTCCACTTTCCGAATAAGATTTCAAGTTTTCAATCTTATAAGCATGCATTGGAAGGGACCTGTATGTCTCAAAATGCAAATATTCTTTATCAAAATAAACGGATGTTTTTGCAATCAAAGCGGTAATGAAAACAAAAACAAAAATATTTGACTGAATATGCATTTTATTAATTGAAAAAGATGTGGCTCAAAACCGAGCAATACAAAGGAAGCAATTCCTGAAAAGAGGTAATTGCGCATAAAAGGAAAAATCTATCCTAATGGCAATGTGAAACCGTGATCTCATCGAGTTCCAACTCGGTCACACCCCATATGTCCTCAAGACTCTCCGCACTTTCTGCCTTCTGAACAAGACGCTTCCAACCGATCCCTGTCGGGGATTATCCATGTCATATCCAAAACACAAACGATCATGCTAGACGCAGTTGTTCGTTTCAATCCCTCTTTTGCCTGGACCGCCCTTTCGGGTTTTCAGTCCACCGAGATACCCTTTTTTGCCCAAGCCGCCCTTGTGGGGTTTTCGACTTGTCGGGTGTACAATTTTTCTTTTTATCCCTAACTTTTGCTCGAACCTTTTTCTTTTTTTCTTGGTTCGCCGGGATGCCCATTTTTTCCTGGACTATTTTATTCTTTTCGTCCAGAGGGTCTCTTATACGAAGTATTTTTTAACTGCGTCCGTATTCACAGGGGATGGAAAGTCCTCGCCATCCATGGTCGTCAACAACAAGGCTCCGCCAGAGAAAACCTTCTTGACCATGAATGGACCTTCATAATTGGGTGTCCACTTGCCCCTACGATCGTTTTGAGGAGGAAGGATCCTTTTCAGCACCATATCTCCCACATGATATACCCGAGGTCGTACCTTTCGGTCAAAAGCACGCTTCACTCGCTGTTGGCACAACTGCCCCTGACAACCGGTTGCCAGCCTCTTTTTCTCCCTTAGGCTCAACTCTTCATACCGAGTCCTTACCCACTCCGCTTCTTCCAATTTCACATCCATCAGAACTTCCCATGATGGGATCTGGACCTCAACCGGTAGCACGACTTCCATCCCATACACAGCGAGAAAGGCTTTGCCCCAGTAGACGCACCGAGGTTCGATACCCAGGATGCCATCTTCATACTCAATCACACTGTCGGTGCATTCGACCGTTAGCCGGGCAACAAAAGGAACGTGGGATCCCTTTGGCGTAACCAAAGCAGCACCAACTCCGCTTCCATTCATGTTAATGACCCCATCAAACATCGGAATCCGTTCAGATTCAGGGTCAGGCCCCTCCTCCGGGATCGGTTCCTCACAATCTTCCGATTTGAGAACCACGATATCCTCATCAGGGAATTCAAACTTCATCGGTTGACAATCTTCAATGGGTTGCCGAGCGAGGTAATCAGACAATACACTTCCCTTGATTGGTTTTTTGAGAGGTATACTGTATATCGAAATCAGTCAAAATCATCTGCCACCTCGCAACCCGTCCGGTCAATGCTGGCTTCTCATGCTGGCTTTTCAAATACATACATGATCGGATCCATCTTGGAAATCCATAAAGTGGTACGAACCAACATATACTGTCTCAGTCGGCGAGCAGCCTATGCCAAAGTACAACAAGTTTTCTCGAGCAGTGAATATTTTGTTTCATAGTCGGTAAACTTTTTGCTAAGGTAAATTGCATACTCTTTTCGACCAGACTCGTCATGCTGCCCCAATACACACCTTATAGACCCCTCGAGGGCTGTCGAGTACAGGGTTCACGATCTCCCTCCATAGGGAGGCATCAGAATCGGAGGCTCCTGCAACTTATTCTTTTATTTCTGAATGCCCCTTGGCAATCATTATTTCACCTGACCATTTGATCTTTTTTCCAACAGCTTGAATGGGTTCCCACGTGGCTTTTAGATGAGATATGAACCGTGAAATGCAATTCAATCTATCTAAGAAACCACGAACCTCTTCTGTTCTCGGTTCAGGCACTTCTTGTATTACCTTTCTTTTTTTCTCTTCTTTTTTATTTTATTTTATTTTAGCAGGATCAATCTCGATTCCTCTTTTCCGCTCACAATAAGCCCCAGCAACTTACCGGACTGCACTCCTACAGTGCACTTATTCGAACTCAACCTCCGTTTGAATTGTCTCAACCAGTCAAACATTTTGCCCCGGTCTACCGGATGCCCCTCTTCTGTTTGGGACTTTGCTATCATGTCATCAACATAGCATTCAATTTCATGATGAATCATATCATGAAACAAAGTCACCATGGCCCTCTGATAAGTAGCACCGGCGTTCTTGAGACCAAATGGCATCACCTTATAGCAAAAAGTGCCCCACGGTGTGATGAACGTTGTTTTCTCCATATCCTCTGGCAACATTTTGATTTGATTATAGCCAAAAAAGCCATCCATGAAGGAAAACACCGAGAACTGGGCTGTATTATCTACCAACACATCGATGTGAAGTACTGGGAATTCCTCTTTCGAACTAGCTCTGTTCTAACCTCGGTAGTCCACACCCATTCTCACCTTCTCATCCTTTTTCAGCACCGGCTTCTGCTTCACTGGAGGACAATCATCTCTCAATGGTAACCCATGCACAATGACATCGGTATCCATCCCTGGCATATCTTGATAAGCCCAGCCGAAGATATCAACATACTCTTTCAACAGTGCTACCATTCTGCTCTTGACCTTTGCCTCCAGAGCGGCCCCAACTTTCACCTTTTGACCTCCTCGGTGCCCCGATTAACAATCTTGACTCGTACCTCGTGCGGTTGAATCACCTTCTCCTCTGGTTTCAACAACCTGGCTAATTCCCCTGGCAGTTCACAATCTTCTTCGCCTTTATCTTTGGTATGATAGATTAGATTGTCGAAGTCATATGAGGGTGTAACAGGATTGTTATCAATGAGATCCGGAGAATACGAAAGTCAAAACGAAGCCAATCAAAAGGAAGGAAAAATGAAAATAAACATTGCCATTTTTATTTTTGTTTTAAACTGCAAAAATAAATGAAAAACAGGGAACACCGCTTTTAATGTGAAAAAACATCCATTTATTACTGATGCAAAATGTTGCAAAATGAAACACATGAGGTGGCCCTTACAATGAACCATCACGTTTTGGGCAAAACGCATGGCTTTCATGCAAACAGTATTGAAAAACAGGAAATATTACTCTTCACGTAGAGTGACAGTGATGATCTTATCGACCTTCCAGTTCTGGATCTCCATCCCTGGTACGCACGGTTTTATCCAACCATCGAGTTTGCAGTCACTGTCGATCTCTTCACCCATCACACAGATGCGATCTGGATTTAGCAATCCCGCATTGGTGAACGTGAATGGCTGACGACGTCCTTTACCCTGTCCAGACGAGCCTCGGCCCGGCTGATAGCCAATCCCAAACCTGTCTTCCTTGGCGGCGATGTCTATCATCTTTCCCCAACCTGGGGCTTCTCCCCTCTTCACCACCTCTGCAGCCTGCCTGTACGAAGAAATGGACGGTTTTTCCTCTTCTTTAGCAAAAATGGCATTCTCCACCTTGACGGTTTCGAATGCCTGACTCGGTGTTTCAAATATTTCACCGTCCATTTCAACATACTTGAACGATGACAGTTGGTTGATAAAAATATCCTCCTCCCCCCAATCAACTTTCTCAAATCGGAGACGTCCTTCATCCATCATTCTCTGAATCGTCTCCCTCAGCATTACGCACCCATTCGCAGTGATGGCGCAAGCAGCACAACGATTATCACAACCAGGGAAAACTCCACTCTTCATTAGATGTCTCTTGACCACAGACATTGGAGTCCTCAACTGATTCACATCCGTCACCTCCATTTTTCTCTTATCTTCTGACATCACGTTCACCCCCATAGGGCCATGCACCGGCATGGGGTTAGCATTAACATTCGGTGTCGGTGCAAAATTGATGGCTTTAGAATCCACCAAATCTTGAACGACATGCTTAAAAGCTTTACAACCCTCAATGCTATGCCCGGGTGCACCAGAATGGAACTCGCACTTGATGTTCTCATTGTAACCTGCAAGCCTTTGATCTGGTCCTACCGGAGCCAACGTCCTTGGCTGAACCAACCCAAGATCCTTCAACCTCCTAAACAGAAGAGCATACGCCATGGGTGGCTTATCAAACTGACGATCAGTCATCCTTCTTCTCGCTTGGCTCCCAGCTTTCTATATTCTCTGTTGAGGGGGCTTTTGTTGCTGTCGTACAGATTGATTACCAGTAGGAATCGTTACTGTAGCAGCATACGGGTGGTAACGATCCCTACCGTGCCCCCTTTGGGCGGATACACCACTCGATTCAACCTCCTTCTTGCGCTGACCATCACCAAAGGACTTCCTTTCTTCAGACGACGAAGCGTTTCCCTGTACCTTCCCCATTCTCTGCCAGTTTTCAATTCTCTCCACCTTCTCAGCGATAACTTTCTGCCCCAAGGCGAACTCTTGCATAACACTGATCAGCTCACTCATCTTCTCTTTCAACTCGAGGATGTCAGTGTTGGGTGGATTCATCATTCCTGTGTCAATCAAACATGTTAGAAACTGACACCTGCAAAACAGAAGACAGGTTATTATGACTCACGCATGAATGCAATGTCTATCCATATGAGGAACACTCTATATTTCGATCCTGGTTTCATCGAGACAGATAATAATCCGACAACACCATTCTGACATTAATCATCTGGCTTCACCATACAGAGCAGAGAATTATGATTTAGCAAAGATATCACCCAACCATGTGTGTGCTGTGTGAGTGAAGCAAAGCAAATAAAGCTTGAAGATCGATCACTAAATGAAAACAACCACTGTATATCAAAAGTGCACCATATGTGCGAGAGTCATGCATCAAGTCTGATACGAATCAAATTACAATTCTCCAGAATCAGAAAGAAAATACAAGCAAGTAAACTCCGTCAACAGGCTTGACGGTAATCCAACACAAATAAAAAAGGTCTAATTTGACGAAGGTCCCACAGAAGGCCCTACATCATCAACCATCTTGGTAAACTTCACGGCGAACCTGAGCTCAGTGTTCTCCTGCTGCAATCTCCCCCCCTCCTTCTGGTGAATCTTCATCTGACGGAAGTAATGATCCCTCTCAGCAAGATAGTGATCTCTCTCAACAATAATCTTCGTGTTCTCTTCTTCCTTAATCTTCAACTTTGCTTCCCACTCGGTGATAAGAACTCTGACCCTGGCATCTCTCTGATTCTTCACAAGGACCTGTCTCCTCTTCTCATCTTCAATATCCCTCAAAGCTCTAGCTAGCTTCTCTTTAGTAATGTCATGCTCCCTCGTGGATGACTCTAAAGCTTGGCTGACCTTGCGGTAATAGGCAGTGTCTATCTCAAAGCGCTTCACCACAAGAGCATGCCTCTTATCCTGGTCTTCTATTCTCCCTTTGATTTCCTGATTATCCATCTGGATTATAGCAACACTCATCTCCAACTTAGTCTTCTCTGCTTGCAGCTGATCTCTCTCCTTCTTCATCTCAAGGAACTCTTCCATGCTGACAGAAGAACGTGGTCCCTCAATTAATGGACACCAAGGATCACCCCCAGGAAATGGTAGATGCGTGAGCTCAATCCTCTTTCTGAGCCAATCATCAAACATAGGAAAAGACCTATTATTAACCCTACCAAAAGGAACCTTGCCCTTTCTCTGAATGTTACGCCATGCCCCAGACACTTGCCTCAACCGTGTCAGATTACCCTCAGCCGGAAAATAGAAAGACTCCTGAATCTCGCGCTCGAGAGGAGGAACCTCCATAGCAAACTCCATTTGTCTCCTAAGAAGCGTCGGGTTGTGATTAATGCAACCCTGAACTCCTATGAGAGGCACATTGGGAAAACTCCCACAACTGTAGATGAAATCTCATCCGGCCACACCATTATGAGTCCAAGCTATGTCCTTGGCTCGCAAACCCATCAACTTGGTCGCCCAATTAACCGTAGGATCAAGAGAAACAAAAGCACCTCTAGAAGGCAGATATCCCATGAACCACTTGTGCAACAGTTGAGCACAACATCTAATCAATCCCCCACGCCGCTTCTCGTTCCGATTATGGACCGAGTAATAAACATCCCCAACCAAGGTAGGAATAGGGTTCCTCTGAGCAAACAACCTGATGGCATTAATGTCCACAAAGTTCTTCTGATTAGGAAACAGGATGATTCCATAGATGCTCACAGCAATCAAAGCACAAGCGGCCCTCCAATTACCCACAACAGCATGCTCCTTGGCTTTAGCCTCCAAGAAACTCAGATGAAAACCGGGCAACTTTCCCTTCTCCTTCAAACCCCCCTTAGTCACTTCTGAGCTCAAATAAAGAGCACGACAGATCTCAGCAACATTAGGTTCCCCCTTAATGACATAGAATGGAATCTGATCTCTAATCTGAATGCCCAGGATGCTGGCATAGTCTTCCATCAAAGGTCCCAACAAGTAATCCGGGAAGACGAAACATCTCAAACCAGGGTCATAAAACTGGAGAAGAGTATGGATGGCACTCCTATCACTGTCTGTGAGCCTGAAAACCAACTTCAGAATACCACCATGAGTCTCACGGAACACCCCCACATGGTCAGGTGTAATCAATGCTAGCATATCCTTCAACACATCAATCTCTGGATTGAAGAAACTGTAGACGAAGTCATCTTTCAAATCGGGCCTCATGTCTGGAACAGAGAAGTCTCTCAACCAGGATCTCGATCAAGAATGTTCCCTACATATGGATAAACATGAGTTAGATGCAGATAAATGCAAAATGTGAATGATGTTGATGCATGAATGCAATGCACTGTGCCATCCTCCAAGTCATCTGATCATCAACTGCACTGAGTTACGGTCTCTGAACTGATCACAACCATCTGAGGTACTGAGCAACCATAAATCCAACTCGGGAGTTCCGAAATAAACGGAACCGGAGAATACATTACCATCATCACCAGAAAGTCCTCGGAACAGATAACCACCAGATCCTCTGAACCAGCCCAGGGAATCCTGAAATAAACGGATCCCCACTGATAAATACCGCGGACAGCATTCCGGCGTCTCAGAAATAAATCCATAAATCCGACTTATAAATAGGACTCTGATCAATAACTGAACCATTAGTCACCATCAAAGTCACCATCAGATCATGCATCTGTAAGAATCAAACCCTCCCCTCACAGGTGAATTCTAATCAGGTCATCCTAAGGCGGATAATGGTCTCGACAATCGGGAAAAGATACTCAACGGGTTTGCCCTTTCGGGTGTGCCGTTGCAGCTCTCTTAAGATCATCTAAACCAAAGATCCGGGAAAGAACGGTCACCGAAGTCAACAGCTCTAAAGAGATAACTCAACCAAAGTGGAATACTCCACCCAGAAGAGCTCACTCAGAAGAACCTCGTCCGGCTTGTGGTATGTCACGTCGCAACAACATGCTGATACATCATGTGAGGAAACGTGAGACCACACTAATCCTAGGTGTATACTCTGGCCTGGGTTTTAGCCCCACTCAGAACACCCACCCCAAATCAGAGGAACCAAACCTGTACAGAATCCAGCATAATGATAATATGATGCATGCAAACATTTATGCAAATATATACACAACATAATAATCATAAATGCAATAAATAAAGCAGCACAAGCAACCAAAACTACCATAGAGAGCGCTAGGATTGACTCGCTTAGGGAAGATGGACCAGCAAGAGGTCAACTTCTCTTGAATTCCCCAGCAGAGTCGCCAGCTATCGCAACGCGAAAAAACAACCGGCGGGAAAAGCAAAACAAACAGAGTCGCCACCGTGCGTTATTTATCCCAAAGAAGGGAAAGGAAACGCTCGAAGTAAACCTGGAAAGGAATGGTCTTACGACTGAAGATTGCAAGGATCGGGAGTCGGTTACGCAAGGGGAAGGTATTAGCACCCCTCACGTCCGTCGTACTCGACAGGATCCACGCTCAGAAAGGATAGAAAAAGGTTGCTAAAACCGCTCAAAGAATGCACACACACTGGAACAAAACACAGATGGAAAGAGAGGGAAACGAGCTCGCTAGGATATCGCATCCTATGCCTACGTATCTCATATGGAATGAGAATCAGAGCTACCGTAGTTCGGCTAATGCACGCCGAAACAAAACACAC
Organism: Lathyrus oleraceus; assembly: GCF_024323335.1. NCBI lineage: Eukaryota > Viridiplantae > Streptophyta > Magnoliopsida > Fabales > Fabaceae > Lathyrus > Lathyrus oleraceus. The sequence goes on along the minus strand of NC_066584.1, from coordinate 165,192,542 downwards.
ACAAAGACGCTGAAACATCAGAGCAAACACACAACTGGAAACTAGAAACAGAATGCCAATCGCTGGGCTTACATCCGACTCCACAAAAGAAACGCAAACAGGAAACTGACTGCCAATCGCTGGACTTACGTCAGACTCCAAACAAGCAAACACACACAGGAAACCGACTGCCAATCGCTGGACTTGCGTCAGACTCCAAACAAGCAAACACACACAGGAAACTGACTGCCAATCGCTGGACTTACGTCAGACTCCAAACACACACAAGAGGGTTGAAAAAAGAAAAGGGCGCCCGGAGAGATCAGCTCATCTCCTGCCTACGTACCTCATCTGGTATGAGGATCAGGGCGACGTAGTTCCCCTTAACAGGGAGAAATTTCTATCCTAATCCAGAGACTGGGAAATGACAAACTAGAAGGGAGACTGACTCGAGCCTAATAGTTATCATGTAATCCACCATAGTCCTAGGTTGAGGTTTCTAACAGGATTTTGACTCACACAGGCAGTGAGTCAACTCAAGTCTATCTCTACGTACGTCAACTTCCTCAAAAGTTGATCATACAACTCCTACAGAAAGGAGATAAGAAGCAAAGCAAATAAACATCAAAAGCAATTAGCACACACTATACACAACCAAGGAGGCTCAAGCAAGGTTGGGCTTTAGTCAAGGGGTCATATCAACCTCGACAAACAAGCCAACTGGAAAGGGTGGTCAGGCTCTTAACCTCTAACATCAAGAGTTAGGGTGAGCAGATGAAATGGAGATGAGGGTTATGCCTCATAGCTCTTAACCCAGGCCTGGGTGAGCTTGAATCAAAGAATGTGTCGGAGTCCAGAATGTGGGACTCTATTCCACATGACCTGACACCACAAGATTTTGGGTTTTTATTCAAAGTGCATCAACACAGGGTGAGCACGATGAATGACACAACTGAGTAATATGGGATGGATTACACATCCCTTTTATCTGCCAATTGCCTCTTAAGAGGACTTAACCTGCTTGGTACAAAAGTAAACAACCACAAACATTGCCTCTTAAGGAGGGCTTCAGACAGGTTCCTGCCAATAGCAGCAGGTCTTCCAGACTACATGAAGAATAGGGATTATACCTAAGTGGTATGCCAACCACAAGCAAAGCAAAGCAAAGTTCAAATGAACTTAAAGCAACTTAGGTACCTGTGTAAACAACTAAACAAATCAGTACAGTATTCAGACAAACAGACAATAGTCAACAACAAACAGACAATCCCAATATACAACACATAAGCCATAAGGCAAACTCAAGTGAATTATCATCAACCTAGAAAACAACCAAATGTTAGCAATCAAGAGCAAACATCAACATTCAAATGATAAAGCAATATCAACCATGGAGATTAGGTGCTTGGTCCTGAAATTCAAAGCTCACATGTAAGTCCAAACCCCTAGGTCAAAGCCTAGGGTCAAAGGTGAAGAAAAAATTCAAAACAGGGGCTAATATTCAACACAATGCAACCTCAATCAATCATGAACATGTCATAAAAAGTGCCACATCAAAATCATCAAGCAAAGGCATTTCATGTGCAAGGGAAGTCAAAGACAATTTCAAAGCATTCAAATGGACATTGAGAATGAAAAATCCAAATCAAAACAGAAATGATTCAAATAATTCTGGAAAAATTCATGAGCATACAACACATCCAACATGATCATCATACAAAAAATCAAGATCAACAGAGATCATTTGATATGGAAATGAAATTGCACAAGTTGATCATCCAATGGTGTGACACAAATTGTCACACCATGCTAACATGTACATAAAACAGAAATGACACATGGAAAAAATGTCAAACCAAAACCAAAATGTCAATTATCCTGTCAAGAATCATCATGCAAAATTTGGTAGCAATTGGATCAATATCAAGCATTTCACAATAGAAAAAGTAAGGCAAGGTCACAAATGTACACATGATCACATATTCTAACACAAATCAAAATCCAGCCATGCACAACTTCAAAATTTATCATCATCAAATAGTGGACATCTTAATGAACAAATAGCAAAAAACCAAGGATTATTTGGAGCATTTTTCAATTAGATATGGATTTTCAAAGTTGGAAGAAAAATTTAAAATGAGATGAACACATGTATATGAAATATGGAGGGAAAAATGAACATGAGAAATTAATTTGAATATATGCTGCCACCAGGATTCGAATTAGGTATAGGCGCCAATCAAAACGGCGTCGTTTCATGGCATGGAAATAAAAATGAAAAAAACAGAGACACAAACGCGCTACACATGGATCGAAGTGAGAACCAACGGATCAAACAAGGCCTGGGCGCGTTCTTCATCAAGAACCCTAGCGAACCAGGTTGGACGCTAAGTCGTCACTATGCCGTCGCTAAGATGAAGATCTTCATCTTCTTCATGAAGATGATGATGAACAGTATGAAGTTCATCAAAATTTTTCCAGAATTTCCAGAATTTCTCAGATTTTACAAAAAAATATACCGAAACGAAGCTCATGCAATGGAGATTATAGATCAAGCATCAATTCATCCTAATTCAACATGATTCATGCAAATCGAAGCAAATAAAGTTTGACATTCAAAACTTCAATCAAGCATATCTCTCTCAATTCTTATCCAAATCGCACGAAATTTATATCAGATTGATCAGCATCAAATGTTCTACAATATTATACACATAAAACAGAGAATTAAGGTGATAGAAAATGTGACCTCTTGAAAATCAGTTCTTGAATTCTGCAGATTCCAGGCCAGGAAAGCATGCAAATCCACTCCAAATCACTTGTTATGAAGTTTGATGATGAAATTGAGGCTTGGAAACGTGTAGATCTAGCTCAATTTGCATTTGCCATTTTTGAGTTCTTGAACTTCAATGCTTGATTTCTACACGAATTCACCAATGCAAAGCTTGATCTGCACTTAATCAACACCAGAGAACAAGAATGTGGAAGAATATTGCAATGTTCTTTGAAGATTTTTCAAGTTTTGGTTGAGAGAAAAAATGGAGGGAAAAACTTCTAGATCTAAAAAATGGTGAAAATGATTAACCTCCCTCAATTCTGTTATGATTATGAATATATACTCCGTCCTAATCTCATTTTAATTAAAATTAATCATGGTTAACTTGAGATTAAGCAAAATAAGGGTGTTTGGCAAAAATTGGAAATTTGGTGGTGTGTGAAGCATGCACATGTGAACAGTAACATTTGCTTGATCAAAGTCACTCAAAATCATTTTTTAAACACATTGGCAATGGTAGAAAGTTCTCATGATGCACCATTTTTAAATTTTCCAAATTCCCTCCAAAATTGACTTGAAAAAGCAAGTGATCATATGATGGAAATTCATGCAATGTGATGGATGTTTTGAAAACTACATGTCATGAGAAGCAAAGTGCAAAAAGAACCACCAAATTTGGAGTTATGAATCAAAAGTTATGCCCTTTTGAAGTTTCATGCACCCTTAGCAATGATTTTGTCATATCTCCTCAACCATTCATCAGATGCTCATGATCTTGGACTTTTTGGAAATGGGAGAGAGAGATCTTCAACTTTCATGTTGGACAAAAATTCATTTGGATCTTTTTTGATGATGTAAGATTGAGTTGAATTTGAACCAAAACCTTTCCATTTTTGGAAACTTTCAATTACAGGTCACTTTCCATTTTTCGAAACTTTTGACTTGACCTCAAATTCTTCAAGATATGAATTTGACATGATTAATAAGCCTCTTTTGAACATGAATGAGATGTTGAAACTCATTTCTCCACCTCCTAGCCCTCAGTTCTTGCACAGTTGACTTTTTAGTTGACAAATGACTTGGAAATGCTCTGATCAGCCTGAGCCTCAACCACTTGAGGGAATGACTCTAAAATGAAACCCTAGCTTATACAAGCTCAATAAAATCATATGATGATCTCCTTCTCAAGAAAGACCTCATCTTCTTGAAAATCCCTGACTGGTAGAATGCAACTGATTAGGGTTGACCAGAGGTCAAAACCCTAATCCCAAAGATTCTGAGCATGAACAATGAGCCCCTTGAGGATGACATAACCATGATGATGATGATGTACCATTGCCAATAAGATAATGCTCAACCTCCTTGAAGAACCAAAAAAACCTAATTGAAGAGCAACCCTTAGATGATTGATCATCAATTCAATAAGACCCTCAGGCTTGCATCCCTTAACCTCTCTATCTTCTGAGAAAGACTTTTAGAGGATGACTTGTTTATTCTCACATGATATTCAATATGCAAATGCCTAATGCCCTAAAAAATGAAATGCAATATGCTAAGCTAGTCCCAAGAGAGGAGGGCAAATTATGAGGTGTTACATATGTAGGAGAATAGCCATCCAAGGCGCAGCGGAATTTAAAAATTTCTCCATTTAGTGATCCTTACGAATGGGCATGATCAGTGATAGAATCGTTACCTCTTGTGGCGATTCAAACCTTTGGTGCAGATCTCTGATAATGATCAAAACCTTTGATACAGATCCACGGGGCGATCACGAACGTTGAACGATGACAACGTCTCTACTCAGTCCACACGAACGAATTCCTTCAATCGCAGTGCTAGCTATTATGAATGAAGGCTTTGAGTGAGAGAAAGAGGGAAACAAAATTCCAAGTCTCTACTTGAATTTCAGTCTGAGTGGAGTGGAGTCACAATGCTTCTACCCAAGGGGTTCTATTTATAGAACCACTTGTGTGGGCTTCAAGCTAAAAAACCCACTTAAGTGTATTTTGCCCATATCTCATAATATGCCAAAATCACTTAAGTATTTGGTACCTTACCATATTCCGTTTCCACTTAAGTGCACCGTACCTTACGGTGTTCCTTAGTTACTCTATTTCTCATCAATCCGTCCTTTGTGTGTGACCCTATAGGTTTTCGCGGCGTTGATAATTATATTAAATCACACATTTAACATAATAAACAGTGAGCGGTATCTAGCAACACATCACTGCTACCCAAGTCACGAAAATGTCATGTGATCTGACAAAACCTCCTGTGATAATAATTATGTGTATAATTACCCCTTTTCCCTTATGTCTATATTGAACACAAGGTATAGACCGTGTCACCCTTGTCCAGTTCAATATTGGGCCCATAGACATTTATCCTATTACGCAGGATTGGCAAATTCCATCTAGGACACTCATGTCCCTCAGCATGCTTCGTGGAGTACCCATCAACTGTCTTTATGGTTATCCAGTTACGGACAACGTTGGATCAACAATAAAGCACTCGACTCTACATCTAGGATCCATAGTGGTTTCAGGTCGAAGAGTGGTATACACTATTATCACCATGAGAATAACTTATGACACTTTGCATAACTTTCTATATAGTATTCTCATAACGGGTCAATCCGGTATAAATATTACTCCTAATATTCATACCTATGTTTAAGACTTGATAACTCTTTATCCATGATCCATGAGATGTGATCATCAGTCTACAAACATAATAGTCTTAATGCTTTAATGTTATCCCACTTCACACTAAAGCTCGACTACGGATACTTTAAGAATAGTGTCCTTATGTTTAATGTGTTCTCATGATTAAGTCACACTTAATACATTAAACAGACTATCTATTCCAGGGACTTTATTAATCAACCATAATAAAGAAAATGCCTTTAAATAATTCGATACAAGTACCAAAAGTATTGGCCTCTAGGGCTTACACCAACAACATATGGTTGACACGAGACATCACACCTAGAGTAGATCCTTTTGGAAGCATCATTGTCCAACGATTAAGTCGTCTAAGGCAATGGTATCTCAAAATGGGTCATTAACTATAGGAACCATTTTAGGTTGCCTTTGAAGGATATAACCTACCTGTGAGGGGGATATGGGTTTTTATGAAGGAAACCATAGACTCTACATACCTTTATTCTCATGGACGTAGGATCTTTGATCCTGCATCGGGAAGTACACGCGGACGATCCAAATTATTTTGTGTTGTTGACATACATGATTGCATATCAATTTTGCATTGCTATATATATGCCGAAGTTTTGGCCCTGAATTATTATGCCATTAATGCTTTGAATCTATGGATGTTGCATAATTATTTGCATTCCATCCCTAACATGTGCATTCATTCATTTGCATCTCATGACTATCAACTAGAACGAGCTCACCTTGTCCTTTTCTCAGCCAGAAAGACGACGAATCTTCGACATAGGTACTTCATAAGATCTAACAAGTCGAGATTATGGAAGATATGGAACAAGAGAATGCTACCTATAGGGAAACCTTGGCTCAGTTCCAAGGCAAAATGTACACCTTTCAAGGTAACATGAACAACATATTGAGTACCTTCAAGCTCAGAAGGCTACTACCTCTACTTCTGCCAATCCTACTACTGCGGTGGTTACTGATGCCATTGTTGTCACCTTTTATGTTGATGCTGTTATGGACATTATAATTCAACTTGTGGTAAGCTAGCTGATCTGTCAGTTAAGTTCTAGTAGGCATGCTACTGCCTATCCGTGGGGGTTGCCTCCAAAATTTACTCCCCAAGTTGCTAACGGGAATGCTTTTATGCCATATAAATTGTTTGCTGCACATCCTGCCAATGGTAATTATGTTGCCCATCCTTGGGGCATGACCACTCAATCCCCTCAGATGGTTAGTGCTTACAACCATGAGATCAACCTAGAACAGGCTCTTTAAACTTTTGCACCAGTAATTGTTGAAACTCCTAATGATAACGAAGACGAGTACAGAGGCCCTAACCTTCATTTTCGTCTTCCACCTCGAGCTACTCAACCTACTATTCAGAATTTGAATCAAGGTGTTCAGATACCTCCTCCTTATCCTGGGGAATCTTCTGCTGTTGCACCTCCATTTGTGTATCCTCGGGCACCCTACACTCTACATCAAGGTTAGTATGGTCAAATGGTTAATCCGAGATTGGTGTATCCTCAAAGGTGTAACGGGGTTTTCGTTACCTTTAGGTTTATTGACTAAACCAAAAGTCAACGTACAATTCGAGTCGCCACCGCACTTTTATTTGTCCAAACGAAAGGCTAAAAAGCGAACAAAAGCCAAGTAAGAAGTTTTTCAAATAAAAAACTAATAAAAATGTCAGAGATCTGGGTAAGGGGGTTGGTTATGAAATGGGAAGGTTTTACGCACCCAAAATATCCTTAGTACTCTAAGGGAACCCTTTTTGCAAATATGTGTTGTAGGTTGGTATTTGTGAAAATATTTGTACAAAAGATTGAGGGGATGAGAAAAGAATATATTATATTTACAAATTTTGTTGTTTGAATGGATGAACCCATTGCCTACGTACCATCACAAAGGAGGATCAAAACCTCGTAGTTCGGGGTAAAAGTCTCAAAGATTGGTGAATTGATTTGACCAAAAGCCTTAAGGTCTTTTGTTATCAAAGGGAGAAAACTCAACCTACATGTGAGGAAGGCTTCAACATGCTAGTGAGGGGTTAACTCTATAATAAGCATGGAAGACTTATAATCCAACCACTAAGGATGAGGTGAGATTTACATCAACCACTATGATAACTCAAACCTATGACTAATGTTATTGAAAATATTTTAACAAAGTGGCCATTGGAACCACAAAACAACTTGAAGTGAGTTATATTTACAAGTTAGATTTATTTACAAAATGAAGTCAAAGTTGGATTAAGATTTATTTACAATGAGTATTGATGAAAATGGTTTTGAAAAGTCAAAGGCTTAAGGCCTAGGTTTCTAATTTGAAACAAAGTCAAAGTTTTGAAAATGATTTTTGGCTTGGTTAGAGTGAGGAGAAGAAGAGAATGGCTAGTCCTAAAGCATACAAAGATAAGAGGGGAAAGATAAACCCTTGGAGTTCCTTTTCTTGGAATCATAGAGATGATTCAAGATGCTCCTTTCCTTTGGACTTAGCACACAAATAAGCAATCAAACAATTGAATTCAAGCTCCTAGGATCTCCATTTGGCTTGTCTCTTAACTTGGCTACTCATGACAATGACCCTCTTTTCACAATATCAAAGTGGGATCCCTATCACACAAAAGCAAACATAAAAAAGTTCACAACACAATAAGGGGAATGGACAAAGAATACGTTTGGAGGAGGAGAAGTCCTTTGAGATCAACTTTGGATTTTAGCATTCTTAAAGCATGAGGCCTAGTTGCTCTTCAACAAGTTTTGCATTCTAAAGGCATAAGGCCTAGTTGCTCTTGAACTCCTTTAAACATAGGTAAGTCCTAATTCTAAGTCCTTTCTCCTTTTTCATTTGGTTCACACAAGACAAACACAAATCAAACACAAGATAACAATATATTTATATACAATAATGAGCTCAAATGAGCAAAAGGAAAATGACATAAACATAAAATATGTGCTCAAGTGAGCAAATGGAAAATCAATATGAATAATGAGCAAGAAATAAATGGCATTAAAAGTAAATGGAAAGAAATTAAATGCTCAAATTAAAGTTAGTAATTAGTGAGGTTATGTTAGCTTGTCATAAGACAATGTAGCGCTATGTTAAGCAATCGTAAGTGGACTAATATAGTAGTCACACCTATCTGAGGTCGGTCAATAAGAATATAGACAAATAACACAAGTTAGAGATCATGACTAGTAAGCCAAGTTCCATAAACTTGCCATGCCAAAACAAAAGGGGAAGGGCCTTGTATTGACTTTAGGTATTTTCTTGACCAAGAAGCAACCTATCTTTGACACAACACAACTCACTTGATCATGGATCAAGTTGAGTTTGGTTTGGATCAAAGAAGGTTAAACCTCTCATTTGTCAAGACCAACCATAAGACTTTAACTCATTGGCCATTGATGGAAAGAAAGGGATGAAGATGAAAGGGAGGGAGAAAGAAGACCACAACCAAGTCCAATTGATTAAATGTGAAACAAATCATCATCAATCAACACCAAACAAGTCAACAATATTTTTTTTGGTATTTTTTGAATTAAAATAAAATACAAATAAAAAATAAACAAATAAGGTCAAACCTCAAATTCAATTCAAATCAACTTCAAAAAGTCCAATTAAATTCTCATAGGTTCAACATAGTCAAACAAGCTTTGACTAATTTTCTCATCAATTTTTGAAACCAGAAAGTAATTAAAAACAATAAAAAATAGCAACATATGAATTAAAATCTCAAGTAATCTCAAATCAAATAAGAAATTGATGAGACTATTTTTCATTGACTTATCATGATCCATAGATGCTAGGAAAATATTTTTGGATTTTTTAAAAGTCAGAAAGCATTTTAAAATGAATTAAAACTATTAAAAATCAAATAATCCATGAAAAATATCAAATGAAGTCACAAAAATTAATTAAAATTTGAAATATGAAACTAGATTTTTCAAGAATTTTTTTGGAGTTGGTCTCATATTTTTATGACTTCAAATGAATTTTTTATGAATTTTTAAAAATCAAATGAATTAACTGAAAATAAAAGAAAATAGAATAAATGGAAAAAACCAGCGCCACAGGATGAAGCTCATTAATTGACGTGGCATGGATAGATGGTTCAGATCATGACGAACACGGTATGCACGAGTCAAACGTGCCACCTAAGGTATTAAATGAAGTATTCCAATGAATGATCAAGATTAAAATGTGGCATCCAGATCCAATGGCCAGGAAGCAAGACACGTTGTGGTGGTGGTGGAAACCACCGTCTTCTCCAGCGAGTCAACAAAATCCGGCCACCAGTAGCAGAGAATTTTTTTTCATGAAAATGGAAAACAAGGACATGGAAATGAAGCTTGTGTGATGGAGATTATCACTGTACCATTGGATCTTCCTCACTCTTTCTATATTGAGAGAAACGCGAGGAAGAAGATCATGGCGTTCAAACTGTAAGCTCATGAAATGGTGAATTGAAAGCACCAATGGCTTGCCTTAAATGTGAGGACTTCAAAAAACCACACAAACACAAGAATGCTACATTGAATTGAGAGTTCTAGATCCAAAAAGTTTAATGTATACCTCTAAATTGAAGCACTTCAGGCCACGGATCCTTCAAGTTTCTTGCTCCTCTTTGATCTATGGATGTAGAGGAAGTGAAAGGCTAAGGAATTAAGCTTTGAAGATCAGCTAATGATGCTGAATTTCAAGCTCGAAAGTGAGAAATTTTTTGAACAAATTCCTTTGGTATGGCTATGGTTTCAATGCTGCAGCAATTCAAATCTCCAAAAGGTTGCTGAATGAATGAGAGGGAACCTCTATTTATAGCTGAAAGTCTCAAATGATCACACTTCTTTCATGTGCATAGGAAATTGAAAATGCATTGCATGGGCCTTAACAGGCATGTGGAAGGCCCAATGATGGTTGCAAAAGCTAGATGAGATCATGTAGAGAGCAAATGGTCGTGTGCATTGGACTGAACAAGCTTGCATACTCAAGTTTCATCATAAAATACCAAAATGCACATAAATGAAGATAATTTCGAAACTCACAAATGGTAGGTCCAAATGAGTAATGTGAATAATGGTTGGAAAGCCCTTGAAATAAGGAACAAAAGTCATGTTGGGAAAAAATTCATTTGGAATGTGAAAATTAATGAAAACTGGCCTGAAAAATCCAAGTACAAAACATATTTAAGTCACATTTGAAACTTTTTCACCAAAAGCAAGCCTAATCAAACCCCTCTGTTTTCATGATGCGAGCTTCAAATGGAAAAACCTCCAATATAAAATTTGTAGATAGTTTCAAGATGATCAATTTAGACTCAAAGTTTTAATCATTTGGATTTTCTATGACAAAGTTATGGGCATTTGAAGTTGGGTACTTTTTTAAATTCAATGAATTAGGTCCAAGATGACCTATAATGTTTTGTATTATCACATGTATTTATTTTAGGATTATTAAATTTTGTCCAACATAACATTTGAATTAGACATCTCAAGATTTCCAATTCATTTGGTCTCACCTCAAAATCATAAAAATTAAGGAAGTTATGTCCTTGGTAAGTTGACCCAAAATTAGGGTTTCAGTCAAAATGACCTATAATGTTTTGAAATGAATGATGACCTTAAAAGTTTCAAATGGACTTTTTATGAACATGAAAGTTTCTCATATGGTTTTCAACAACATTGTTTATCTTGTGGTCATATTCATTTGAAAAACACATCAAAAGTTATATCTCAATGGATCTCAATTTAGTTAGATGACTTGACTGGTCAACTTTTCAAGGCCAAACTTCCAATCTTGATGAATAAATGATTGAGGGGCCTCAAATAGGCTTACATATGCATAAAATAATGAATGAAAGAACTTCCCTTGATTAAATTTGATCAGAGGTTGAGGTTGCTTCATGGGCAAGGCACAGTCAAAGCACAATGAAATTAGGGTTTCCTTGGGAAACAATCCTCAAGCCCTTTGGGTTATTTTGACCAAATTAGAAAATTGAGATACTTGGGAAACATATATGATGATTAGGAGATTTGCTGACCATTTTCATGCTTTTCCTCATCTTCATCTAGCCATTTCATTGGGCTTAGGAGCCTCCTAGGAGCATTGGAGCACATGATCACTTGAGCTTCAAAACAAAAAGAGTTAGTGACATACTTTTGTACTTTTGGTTAGTAATCACAATGAGAGAAGTAATAATATACAATACAAGCATGCTTGGTGGTCTCAAACCACTCACACAAGTCCCAACCCTAGGGTTAAGGAGCCAAACATCCTATGATCCTTGAGGCAATGCACTTGTGCAATAACATGATACCATGAGGGATCTTAGGGTCAAAATTAGGGTCTTACAGATGCCTCTATTTAAGGTCGTTCTAGCCGGAGATATGAAGTTTAAAATCTTCGTCTCGATGAGATTGAATGAGCTTAAATAAAAACAAAGAGATGAATTTTGATCCCTAACAGACCTCATGATGCAAATGTATGCATGCAAAATAAAATCTCCATGGTGAATAATTGTCACAAAGGAAAAGAAATCGGGAGAAACTGAAAATCCATAGAAGTAACACACTCACTAGGGAGACAGAGACTCTGGGGGGAAATAAGGTAAAAATGCGTGAGCAGGTCACAACTCGAAAACTCACTGGGAGACACGAAGGGATTCCACGAAAATAAATCGATGGAAAGACTCGACCTGACACAAAGATGCATGTATTAGGGAATATGCCAATACAACAAAACTATCCACAAAGTACACATCGGATAAAAAATCCGGACTCAGACGGGGATGTCCACAAAGGACTCAGCTGAGGAAGAAACAACGAGATATTACCGGTTACTGGGTAATAAACTCAAAGTGAGACATGTTATCAAAACACCGGTTACTGGGTGAGAGAATAACACGCTCAGGGAGAAGAAATATCTAAGACCGATATAAGGGTGAGAGATATCAATCACCCAAACATCTGAGGAGGACCCAAAAGGCACATCTCCACTCAGGAAAATCTGACTCCACAAGGGACAAAAGGTCATAATAGGGAGCAGAAGGGAGGAACATCATTAAGGAGAAGGGCGATCCGAAATGCAGCGGAAATTAAAAATTTCTCCTTTAGTGATCCTTACGAATGGGCATGATCAGTAATAGAAAGGTTACCTCTTGTGACGATTGAAACCTTTGATGCAGATCTCTTGTGGCGATTGAAACCTTTGATGCAGATCTATAGAGCGATCACGAACGTTGAACGATGACAACGTCTCTACTCAGTCCACACGAACGGATTCCTTCAACCTCAGTGCTAGCTGCTACGAATGAAGGCTTTGAGTGAGTGAGAGAGAGAGAAAACGAAATGCAACCGCACTGAATGCTTCTGCACAAGGGTTCTATTTATAGAACCACTTGTGTGGGCTTCAAGCTAAAAAGCCCACTTAAGTGTATTTGGCCCATATCTTATAATATGCCAAATTCACTTAAGCGTGTAACCTTACCATATTTCGTATTCTACTTAAGTACACCGTACCTTACGATGTTCTACAATTCACTTAAGTGCACCGTACCTTACGATGTTCCTTAGTTACTCTATCTCTCATCAATCCGTCCTTTGTGTGTGACTCTGTAGGTTTTCGCGACATTGGCAATTATATTAAATCACGTATTTAACATAATAAATAGTGAGCAGTGTAAGACCCTAATTTTGACCCTAAGATACCGCATGATATCATACCATTGCATTTGCATTTGCCTCAAGAATCATAACATCTTGGCTCCTTACCCTAGGGTGGGACTTGTGTGAGTTGGTTTGAGACCACCAAGCATGCTTGAATTGTATATTATTTTTTTCTTATTTTGTTTACTAACCAAAAGCACAAAAATATGTCACTAGCATCTTTTGTTTTGTAGCTTGAGCAATCATAAGATCCAAGGCTCTTAGGAGACCCTATGCTCATTGATATGGCCGGGTGAAGTTGAAAGCAAGCATGAAAATGGTTCCCAAAGCTCTCAATCATCATATATTCCTCCCAAGTATCTCAAATAATCATTTTGATCAAAGCGAACCAAAGGGCTTGAGGCTTGTTTCCCAAGGAAACCCTAATTCATCTGTTCATCAACTGTGCCTTGCTCATGAAGCAACCTTAACCCATGATCAAATACAATCAAGGAAGTTCTTCCATTCATTATTTCATGCATATTTGAGTTTATTTGAGTGACCTCAATCATTAATTCATCAAGATTTGAGGCATGGGCTTGAGAAGTTGATCAGTCAATTCATCTGACTATTTTGAAATACACAGAGATTTAACTTTTGATGTGTTTGTCAAATGGAGATGATCCCAAGAGAAACACTGTTCTTAAGAACCATATTAACAACTTTTATGTTCATCAAAAATTTATTTGAAGCTTGGAAGGTCATCATCCATTTCAAAACATTATAGGTCATTTTGACTGAAACCCTAATTTTGGGTCAACTTCCCAGGAACATAACTCACTCATTTTTTATGATTTTGAGGTCGGATCAAATGAATTGGAAATTTTAAGATGTCTAATTCATTTGTTATGTTTATAAAATTTTCATAATCCTAAAAGAAATACATGTGATAATGCAAAACATTATAGGTCACTTTGGACCAAAGGCATTGAAATGTGAAAAAGTCCAACTTCAAGTGCCCATAACTTTCTCATAAAACATCCAAGTGATGCAAAATTGAAGTCCAAATTTATTGTCTTGAAATGATATACAACTTTGATGTTGAAGGTTTTGTCACTTGGAGCTTGCATCATTGAAACAGAAGGGCTTGAAGTTGGCCCATTTTGGAATTTTTCACATACACATGTTTTGCACCTTGCACTTTATGATCAATTTTCATCAATTTCCCAATTCCAAATGAATTTTTTCCCAACATAACAATTGATCCTCATGTCAAGAGCTTTCCAACCATTACCCATAAGGCCATGTTCTATTTTTGGAGGTGGCATTTTCGAAGAGGATAACATTTTAGTGAATTTTTGGAAACAAGTTGAAAACACATTGCATAAGCTCATTACATCATTTCTGAAAGTCCATTTCACCTAAATGTTATACTAGCATTCATTTCCAATCAGAATTGGGCCCTCCATGCGCCTGTACAGGCCCATGCATGAAGGCCCTCTTCATTCATGCACACACTTTGTTCATGCATTGCCTTGCCAATTGCTATAAATAGGAGTGCTAGGCTTCACAATTGGATAACCTGAAGGCGCCTGTTATGCTGCACAACTCCCTCCATAGCCATACCTAAAGGAATTTTCATTTGCTTTTCAAATTTTCAGATCTGAATTTCAACTACATTGGTTGATTTTCAGACTCTTAATTCCTTGACCTTGCTTCATCTTCATCCATAGATCACACTGTAAGCAATATCTAAGAGAATTCGTCCTTCTAGATCCACATTTCAGAGGTGGATATCCAAACTTTTTCTCTTCGAAACACCTTGATTATTGTCGTTTTCTTGCATTTATTGGGTTGGCTGAAGTCCTCTCATCGAGGCAATTGATTTATGCTTTAAATTTTGAAAAACCATTAAGTTCAAGATGAACACCATAATTTCAACCTCTGAATTCTCTTTCTCACCGGAACTGGAGAACTCGCCGGAGAAGACGGTGGTGTACACCACCGTCCCAACTCCAGATCAAATCATGACCGTGCAATCTCATTTCCAGATCTAATCTGGACCATCTCTTGTTATGACTTTTTTAATGGCTACCTGTTGCTCAGTTGACTAGCGTGCTTGGTGGATGCGCGCTTAGGAACCGTTTGATGCGCCAGCTCAATTAATGAGCTTGGATCCAACGCATCACGTTTTTTTCTATTTTTAATTTCCATTTTATTTCTTTTATTCTATTTCATTTCAAAAAATCATATCGCATTCATTATTGGTCCAAAAAATGTGAGACCAATTGCATTATTTCTCTTTTAATTTATAATTTCTAAAATTAATTTTTAATATTTTTTATTTTATCATTTGATATTTTTTATGAATTTTCTCTTTTCTGGTTATTTTTAATTCATTTTAAATAGTTTTTGATATTCAAAAAATACAAAAATATTTTCTCAACCTCTTTGAATGATGATGGATCTATGAAAAATATTCTCATCAATTTATTAATTGATTTGAGATTTATTTGTGATTTTAATTCAATTAGCTTATTTTTATGCATTTTTAATTAATTAAAAATAGTTTCTGGTTTCTAAAAATGCTGAAATTTTTTGTCAAACTTTGTTTGACATTGTTGAACTTAGGATGATCCATTTGGAAATTTCAAAGTTGATTTGAAATGGCTTTGAAGTTTGACCTTTAATTGTTTATTTGAATTCAAGTATTATTTTAATTTTGAAAAATACCAACAATATTTTATTTGTTTCTTGACTTCTATGTTTCATTTTGCTTATGTTTACTAATGTTTGACCTTGATTCCATCTATCTTTGGTCAATGTATGTTGATTACTTCACTTGAATTTCCATTAATGTTCATTCTTCTTCATCTCCTTCTTCATCTTTTTCTTTTTTCTTTGATCAATGAGTTAAAGATTGGTGGTTAGCCTTGATGTATGGGAGGTTTAACCTTCCTTGATTCAAATCTAATTCATCTTGATCATAGATCAAGTGAATGGCTTTGCATTAAGGATATGTTGCTTCCTAATTAAGCAAAGAACCTAAATCAATACAAGATCACTTCTCATCTTCTTTTGGAATGGCAAGTTATAGGAGCTTGATTCACTAATCAAGATCTCTAACTTGTGTTGTTGCCTATATTTTATTGACCGACCTCAAATAGGTGTGACTACTATATTAGTCCACTTACGATTGCTTAACATAGCGCTAAATTTCCTTATGGAACACTAACACTAACCATTGACCATTAACATTTAATTCTTGCACTTTACATTAAAGCAATTTAATATTCTTGTACATACTACTCATTTGCTTTTACCCCTTTGCTCACTTGAGCACATGTTTATGTTAATGCAATTTACCTTTTGCTCACTTGAGCACATAATTGTGTATATATTATTGTGCTTGTGTTTTGTTTTGATGGATGTGAACCAAATGCAAATGGACAAAAGGACTTAGACTTTAGGATATTCCCTATGCAAAAATGGAGTCAATAGGACTTAATGTTGAAGATGAATTGGAAGGACCTAATCTCTAAACTCACTCTTGTTCCATTCTTTGTTTGCATTATAGAACTTTTTGATGTGTGTTTTCTTGTGCTAGGGATCCCAAACTTGAGCCAAATTGAAGAACCATTGTCATGTGCATCTTAAGTGAGAGATACAAGAGCCATTGGAAGATTCCTAAGAGCTTGCTTGATTGATTGATTGCTTGAGTATTTGCTTATTTTCTTGCTTATTCCAAAGGATGGGAGCTACTTGGATCATCAATATGATCTCAAGAAGAGAACTCCATTTGTGGTCTTACTTCTTTTCCTTCATCTTTTGTATGTTTAGGACTTAGCCATTCTTCTTCTTCCATCCACTCTAACCCAAGCCAAAACTTTTGTGCAAACATTAACATTTTGTTTTCAAACATTAGAAACCTAAGCATTATGCTTTTGATTTTCAAACTTTCTTTTCATAACACTTATTTTGAATTGAATTCTAAGTCAACTTTGACCATATTTTGTAAATACTTTTCATTGGTAAATATAACTCATTCAAATGCTTTTGTGGTTTCAATGGCCACTTCTTACCTTAAACTTTTTTTCATAACCATTAGCTATTAGGTTTGAGTTATCCTTGAGGCAGATATAATACTCACCTATATCCTTAGTGATGGACAATGAGTCTTCCATGCTTATTATAGGGTTAACCCCTCACTAGCATGTTAAAGCTATCCACACATGGTGGATTTGTGGTTTTAGGTTGAGTTTTCTCCCTTGGATAACAAAAGACCTTAAGGCTTTTGGACCAATCAATTCACCAACTTGTTTTGAGATTTCTACCCCGAACTACGAGGTTTTGATCCTAATCTTTTTTTAAGATGGTACGTAGGCAATGGGTTTATCCATTCAAACACAAAATTGTAAATAATTTGTACATTCTTCTCTCATCCCCCCAATCATGTTTGCACAAATAATTTTCACAAAAATACCAACCTACCTTACAACAATTGTGAAAAGGGCTCCCTTAGAGTACTAAGGATGTTTTGGGTGCTTAAAACATTTGCATAACCAACCCCCTTACCCTGATCTCTGACATTTTTATTAGTTTTTGATTCGACAAAATTTCTCGGTTTTTGTTCGCTTTCTAACCTTTCCTTTGGATAAATAGAAGTGCGGTGGCGACTCGACTTGTATGATTTACTTTTAATTTAGTCAATAAATCTAAAGGTAACGAATACCCGCTACAGAAAAGTGGCGACTCTGCTGGGGAAATTTGCCTAGTGGGTTTTGCCTACTTTTCACATTTTTTGTGCAATTTGGGATTATTGTATTGTGTGTAATGTATGAATTGCTTGATATATTAATTGCTTGTATGCTTGGTGATCTTTGTGAGATGAGTTCTATACCCGAACTCGAGTGCACTTAGGATAGGATAATGGCATAGTCATGTTGACTTGTGTGGAGTTATTCCTTAGCAAGTTGACTTGCAAGCCCATTCACTTGGTGGAGGTTATGTTGGGATCAATAATGTCACACGAGTAGTCGTGGTTAGGCATTACTCTTTCCAATATAGGCCTTAGAAGCCAATGACCTTAATTTACCAAGCCCATCTTGGCCTATTTTTAGGATGTAGTGCGAAGGTCGTTCAAGTGTAAGATTTGATACGATTGTTACGCAATACTACACTCATAAGAGTCTCTCTTGAGAATATTTTTGGAATACGAGTAGTCGTTTATCCGATAATATCCGAAAGATAGGATGATGACTATGGGAACCTCTTGTAGAACATGTTTGGCAAGTTTAAACCATAGTACACTCCCTTTGGGTGGTTCTTAACCAAGACTCCGTGCTCGTGACTTGCAACAAACCCTTGATTCATGGTTGATCCGTTCTTGTGTATCCTTAATATCAATGGAACTTGGGTGTTGATAAGGTGTAAACCATAATCCACCAAAATGGATGATTGATATTAAGGATGACTTGATCCATCCCATGACCTTTGTGTGGTGTGCTTTGCTTAATCCTTGAGTGTGATTGTTGCATCCATGCATTCATGCACCCATTTGCATCCATATCATCAATAATGAGAAAATTTTCAAGGAACTTAAGAGGTCTATTTGTAATTTTTCAGACATGGATAGACAAAAAAGGAATACAAAGAAGTACAGTTTCAGACAACCGACCTGAAAGAGCTAAGGAATTTGACATCCTATGTATTAGATCCCTTGGATTTCAAGGCTCGTCATGGGAAGCTCCTATCTATTTTGGCTACTCAGGTGGACAAAGGTCTGATGAGTTTATTGGTGCAATTTTATGATCCCTTGTACCGTTGCTTCACATTCCCGGATTTCCAGCTTTTGCCTACGCTTGAGGAGTATGCCTATCTTGTGGGTATACCTATCCTAGATCAGTTGTCATTCAGTGGCTTAGAGAGGGTTCCTACTTCTCAAGAGATTGTTGATATGTTGCATATAGATGAATCTCTGCTTGGTGCTCATATGACTACCAAAGGTGGAATTCAAGGTCTCCCTTCTGAGTTCCTCATTGCTCAAGCTACTTTGTATGGGAAGGCCATGAGTGAGGACGCCTTTGAGGCCATATTTGTACTACTCATATATGGGCTAGTGTTATTTCCCAACATCGACAAGTTTGTGGATGTGAACGCTATTAAGATTTTCTCTACTCATAATCCCGTTCCGACTCTGTTGGGTGACACTTATTTCTCTTTGCATATGAGGAATGCAAAGGGTGGTGGTACCATTGTGTGTTGTTTGCCTCTGTTGTACAAGTGGTTTATTTTGCACTTGCCACAGACGGTCGCCTTCAAGGAGAATAAAGGATGTCTACGGTGGTCCACGAGGCTTATGTCTCTCACTAATGATGATATCTTTTAGTACAACCGTGTATACGATGGTGTGCATATTATCGACTCTTGTGGTGAATTCTCGAATGTGCCTCTTCTTGGTACATGTGGTGGGATTAACTACAACCCTATTTTGGAACGTCGTCAGCTTGGGTTCCCCTTAAAGGATAAACCTAATAACATTCTGTTAGAAGGTGTGTTCTTTCAGGAGGGTAAAGATCCCCAAGGCTTAAAGGGCAGGATGGTTTGCGCTTGGCGCAAGATCCATAGGAAAGGAAGGAAAGAGCTTGGTCCGAAGAATTGTATTGCTTTGGAACCCTACACCTCGTGGGTTAGGAGGAGAGCTTCTGAGTACCTTATGCCCTATGAGTATTCGAGACCTACACCCTTGGTTGTGGCTGGGCCTTCAACCCTCCCTGACCAAGGAGTAGAGGAGTTGAGAGATGAAGACCGTTCGCGTGCTTGGATTCGTGAACGAGAGGAGCTATTTTAGTAGCTTAGAGATAAGGATGCTTTGATAGAGTTTCTTGAGCATCAGGTTATCGACGAGCCTGATGATGTGGTGACTTCTCTTCTTCCTAAGTCCTCCAAGTTTTGGAAAAGGAAGTACGATCGACTCGCCAAAGAGAAGGCAGATATGGAGGCAGCCTATGAGAGGGAGGTGAAGAGGCTTCGTGCAACTTATCTTCCAGTCTCTAGAGTTTTAGACGATTGTTTCTAGGGTTCCATAGGATGTTCATTTTCCTTCTCTCTTGTATTGTATTTGGTTACCAAGACTGTATTTCTTAAGTGTAAAAATATTTTCCAGATATTATTGATATGAGATTGCCATGCTTTCAAATATTTGCAAATAGGACTCTAAAGTTCCTCTGATAAATAAAATAAATCATATGCACAAGCATTGCATGCATCATGTGCATAAGCAAGTTTTGCTCCAGGCTTCTTGTTCAATGGTCTAACTCTGTGTTCTTCATTTATTTTGGAGACAAGCTGACTCACCGGTACTACACCAGAGCCAACACTTCAAGATTGATGGATCACTTAGAAAAAGAGAACCGAGAACTCAAGGAGGAAGTGGCCAGACTGACTGCCCTGATGGAGTCTTTCATGGCCACCCAAAGCCAATTGTCCCCAACTCCTTCAACTCCTCCCCCAGAGGACAGTCATCTTTGAGATTGCCTCTTCAACGGTGCCTGCTGCCAGCGCCCACTTCGCGCCAACTACTATGCTAGTCGGGTTTCCTTAGGGGATGCCCGCAAACTTTGTTCCTGAGGGTCTTGCCCCAACGTTTGCTTTTCTGCCGGCATCTAGCCCGGTCATTGTCGTCCCACCTCTGGTCGTGCATACTATGCCAAGAGTAGACGACACCATCTACCACTCTGAGCCGTCTGAGGGCCCAGACATGTATGAAAAGATGGATGCAATGAACGATCATTTTCTTGAGCTCCGCAAGGAACTCAAAACTCTCAGAGGAAATGACCTCTTCGGCAAGTCTGTTGCTGAACTCTGTTTGGTTCCTAACGTCAAAATCCCTGTAAAGTTCAAAGTACCTGACTTTGAAAAGTACAAGGGAAATACTTGCCCTCTCAGCCACTTGGTTATGTATGCGAGGAAGATGTAGACTCAGACCGACAATGATCAGCTCCTCATTCATTATTTCCAGGACAGCCTGTCCGGTGCCGCCCTGAGATGGTACATGGGTTTGGACAGTGCAAACATCCGATCCTTCAACAATCTTGGCGAAGCTTTCGTCAAGCAATACAAATATAACATGGATATGGCTCCCGATAGGGATCAATTGAGAGCCATGTCCCAGAAGGACAAAGAAACTTTCAAGGAGTACGCCCAGAGGTGGCGAGAACTAGCTGCACAGGTTGTGCCTCCGCTGGAAGAAAAAGAAATGACCAAGATCTTCCTGAAGACCTTGAGCTTATTTTATTATGAGCGGATGATTGCCAGCGCTCCTTCTGACTTCACCGAGATGGTGAATATGGGGATGCGTCTGGAGGAAGGAGTCAGGGAAGGGCGCCTGACTAGAGAAGAAGGCTCTTCTGCCAAACGATATGGGGCGTTTGGAGAGAAGAAGGATGGTGAGGCACATGCTGTGACCTCCCATGTCAAACCCAGAAGACCCTCTGTGAGGAGGAAGACCGTGCGTCCCGCCGGTAATCAGCATCAGGTGGCTCACATAGCACCTGTTTTCAGAGAAAACCAGCACTATCAGCATAATAATAACCAGCAACAGCAACACCAACAATATCAACAACAACAGCACCATCCTCAACAGCAGGCCTACCAGCCTCGAAACAATAATCAGACCAGTACAAGCTATGAGAGGAAGAGGGTCACCTTTGATCCTATTCCAATGACCTACGCCGAGCTATATCCCTATTTGATAGAGAGGAAACTGATCACTCCACGTGACCCACCGGCTATACCTATCAACCCTCAGTGGTGGTATAAGCCCGAGCTGCATTGTGTTTACCATTCCGGTGCCCCCAGACATGACGTGGAGAATTGCTACCCGCTGAAGACCAAGGTTCAGGACCTTGTTAGGAGCGGTATATTGTGTTTCGAGGATGTAGGTCCCAATGTCAAGAAGAACCCATTGCCCGAGCATGGGAAATCTGCTGTCAACATGGTGTCGCATTATGCGAAAAACCGACGGGAAAAGACATAGAGCCTCCACCGTGCGTTATTTATCCCAAAGGAGGGAAAGGAAACGCTCAAAGTAAACCTGGAAAGGAAATGGTCTTACGACCAGAGATTGCAAGGATCGGGAGTCGGTTATGCGAAGGGAAGGTATTAGCACCCCTACGCATCCGTCGTACTCGATGGGATCCACGCTCAAGAGAATAGAATAAGGTTGCTGAATAACTGCTCAAAGACTGCACAAAACTGGAATGGAATACAGGAAGGATGGAAGAAGCGGACTCGGCAGGATGTCGCATCCTGGGCCTACGTAGTTTGTCAGACACAAACATCAGAGTCAACGTAGTTCGGGGGAACGGGAAACGTGCTCGCTACGACCTCGCATCCTATGCATACGCATCTTCTCTTACCAGAGTAAGAATAAAAGCACTCGTAGCTCGGCTAACGCACACCGAAACAAACACTGAAAGGAGACGCTGGGACGTCAGAGCAAACACCCAAACACAAACTGGAAACGGAATGCCAATCGCTGGGCTTACATCCGACTCCACAAAAGAAACGCAACACTGGAAACGGAATGCCAATCGCTGGGCTTACATCCGACTCCACAAAAGAAACGCAACACAGGAAACCGAATACCAATCGCTGGGCTTACATCAGACTCCAAACAAACAAACACAACCGGGAAACCGAATGCCAATCGCTGGGCTTACATCAGACTCCAAGCACACACACAAGAAGAAGAAGGGTCTCGATTGCAACTAGGGCAAGAGAAAGGGAAGGTCTCAATCGCAACGGGGCGAGAGAAAAGGATCAGGGTTAGTTGTTAGTCAAACTCGACAAGACATCGCATCTCGTGCCTACGTATCTCATCTGAACATGAGAATCAGAGTTGCCGTAGTTCGGCTAAACTATTCTATTTGCTTTGTGTTTTTTAGGTGAACAACGTTACTACGCAATCTACCGGATGCTCGACCTTGGGAGACTTACTCACCTGAAGTAGAAGGAGTCAACGTGTCCTTAAGAGGGGATAAAGTTGGTTTGTGTTTTAGGAAAGCTCACGCAAGAAAGGAAGTCCTAGACGAAGGAACCGTGCTACCTTAATTGACATGCAAACGAGACTATGCGAAGTCTAGCAAACCTAGGGGATACAATCACACCACACAAACACATACATCATGAAGTAAACACACCAACAAGGGGCTCAAACATCAAGGGTGAGGCTTTAGTCAAGGGGTCATATCAACCTCGACAAACAAGCCACCTGGAAGGGTATCTGAGGAAGCTCTTAACCACTGACATTGACCGTCAGGGTGAGCAGATGAAAGGTGATGAGGGTAAGACCTCATAGCTCTTAACCCGGGACTGGGTGAGCTTTAATCAATGAAAACGTGGGAGTCCAGAATGCGGGACTCTACTCCACTTGACTGACTCTATATACAAGGATTTTGGGTGCTTATTCAAAATGCATCAGCACGTAGTACGAGCAAGATGAAAGACTCAACTGAATAGCAGGGGATGGATTACACATCCCTTCTATCTGCCAATGCCTCTTCACTTAGGAGGTCTTTGAAGTACATGGCACAAACATAAACAACCACAATCATTGCCTCTTAAGGAGGACTTCAGCCAAATGCCTGCCAAACATAAACGACAGGGCTTCCAGACTACATGGAGTTAGAGGGATTACCTAAGTGGTATGCCAACCACAAGAAAAGCAAAGCAACTCAAGCAGTGAGTTAAAGCTACTAAAGTACCTGTGAGAAAAGCTAAACAATCAGTACTATGTTCAGACAAACAACCAACAATCAATCACAGTGTTACAACCAATATGCACACAAGTCAAGCTCTATGACTCAAGAAATCAAGTGATTCCACCACACTCCATGAACCTACAACACAAAGGATTAGTGCACAAAGTAATTTGCATCTCATGAAGTGAGATTACATCAATCATTAGGATTAGAAGCTTGAACCTGAAATACAAAGCTTAAAAAAGTGAGTACAAACCACTAGCACCAAGGCTAGGGTCAAAGGTAGGGCAAAAAGTCAAAACAGCAACCAATATTCAACATGTAGCACATTTAATCTATCATGAACATGTCCTAAAAAGGGCCAAGTCAAAAGCATTAAGCAAAATCATCTCATGAGCAAAATATGGCAAAGGCAATTTCAAAGCACACAACTGGGCATCAAGAATCAAAATTCCATATTAAAACAGAAATGACTCAGACAATTCTGGAAAATTTTATGAGCATAAAACATGTCCAAAACAATCATCATGCCAAAAATTAGTATCAACAGAGTTCAATTGGCAAGGCAATAAAAATGAATAAGATCAGCATCAAATTGTGTGACACACATTGTCACACCTAAAGTCCATGTGTCCCAAACAGAGAAGGAAAATGCTAAAAATGCCAAATAAAATCTCAAACATCCTACAACATGTTAGGAAGCAGCATATAAAATTTCATGGCAATTGGACAAGTATTGAGCATTTCACACCAATTTGAATGAGGCATGGCATAATTGTGTACATGTTCAAAGCACAAGGCGTATCTAAAATTCCAGCAAAGCACAATTCCAGAAATTCACACCAATAAAATAAGACATCCATATGATCATGTAGAAAAAAATTGGGACTTAATTGGATTCATATTCAATTTTTTTATGGTTTTTAGAAATAACATGAAAGAAATGAAATAAAATTGTGAAAACATAAAAATAATATGAAAAAAATGAATGAAATGGAGATGCATTCATGAGGATTCGAACTCAGTACATGCTGGCTCAAGGCGCGCTACAAAACGCACCGTTTAAGTAATTGACATGGCATCCCAGTCAGCCAGTCAAGCGCATGTGGAACGGTCAAAGAAACAAGAACCAATGGTTGTGCCACGGAGCGCCATGCAAGCAGTGACAAAGCGAAGAATTAAACAATCAAATGCAACACGGAAGGATCGAACGCGCAACATGAACATGATAGGCGCTTCTACAGTACAAATGAGCAAGCTGAACCAGAAACCCTAGCTCCTATTCATGCAAGGCGGCGCTCACGGTGGAAACCACCGTCTCCTACCTTGAGACGGTGGTGAACAGTAACATGCAACAATTTTTTTTGCAGAAACGTACAAAAGTTATACCAATCGAAAGGTCATCACACGTAGGTTCCAAATCCAGCATCAATTCATATTAATTCATCATAACAAATGCAAATCGAGCAAAAACATCCATGAACTCAAAACTTCAATTCATCATAACACAGCCAATACTCAACCATTTTGCATGAAATTTAAGTCAGAATGCTCAGCAATCAAAGCTCTACAACATTATGCACATAAAATCATGAATTAAGAAGCTCGAAAATCCAACCTCTTGAAGCTCAATCAATGGCAGCAACGTGTTCAAGGCTTGGCAAGTATCCAAATCCAGTCCTGAGATGATGTTATGAAGTTTGATGTATGAATTGAAGCTTGGAGATGCTTGGATCTATCTCAAAAGTCAATTTCCCTCTTCATGTTCTTGAGCTTCATATGCTTAATTCTTCACCAAATTCTGCAAATCAAAGCTTGATCTGTACCAAATGATGATCAGAGAATACAAATATGCAAGAAAATCAAGGTGTTATGTGGAAAAAATTTGAATTATGATGGAGAGAAATTTTGGAGGGAAAGTTTGAATCTAGATCTAGAATCATGAAAAAATGAAAATTCTGTTAGGATTATCCTTTTATATGCTGTGTTAATCCATTTGCTAATTAGAATTAAGCATGGTTAATGAAATTTTAGTGAGAAATAAGGTGTAGTGCAAAAATTGATTTTTCACCCCATGCATGCAACATGCACGTGAACAGTACCACATGGCCATGCAATTTTACTTAAAATCATCTTATGAACACGTTGGAATGGTTAAAAAACTCATATGATGCACCAAATTCAAATTCATGATTTTCCATCCAAAATGAGCATGAATGAGCAAATTGTCATGTGATGAAATTTCATGCAATTCCTTGATGGATTTGGAAAATATGAGTCATGACAAGCATTATGCAAAAAGAGGCACTCAATTTGGAGTTCTAGATCAAAAGTTATGGCTTGTTGAAGTTCCATGCAGACTTGGCAATGATTTGCTCATATCTCCTCAACCATTCATCAGATGCTCATGATCTTGGACTTTTTGGAAATAGGAGAGAAATATCTTCAACTTTTATGTTGGACAAAATTTCATTTGAAGCTTCTTTGATGTTGGAAAGTCAAGTTGAATTTGGTCCAAAAACTTGCCATTTTTGGAAACTTGAAATTACAGGTCACTTTCCATTTTGGGAAACTTTTGATTTGGCTTCAAAATCTTCAAGGTATATGTTTGACATGATGAATAAACCTCTTTTAGACATGAATGAAGTGTCTCAAACCATTCCTCCGCCTCCTAGCCCTCAGTTGAATTGCAGTTGACTTTTATGGGCCTTAGATGACTTGGCAATGCATTTAGGGCTCTGGGCCTCCAACACTTGGTACAATAGTTTCAAAATGAACCTTGGTTCATATAAGCTCTCTAGAAAAATCATGTGGCCCTCATCTCAAGGAAATGTTTGGTCTTTTGCACAGATGGATTTCTTGATGCCCATGCTAGTTGAATGTGATGCAATGCACTATGCAATGTTAATGTAATGTTAGTAACCTAAAAAATGAAATGAATGCATGAATTGGGGGTGCAAGTTTGAGGTGCTACAACTGTAACACCCCGATAATAATATGTATTTATTTAAATTAAATTAATAATATGTTTATTAATTTAATTAGAACATTTGAATTATTATTATTATTATTTTGGGATAATAATTATTGGGATAATTAATTAGTGGAATAATATTATTGGAGTATATAAGTTGGAATAATAAAAAGTCCCAATTTTTGGAAAAAGGTTTTCACGTGAAAGGGGAAAAGAGGCAGAAAGGGCAAAAAAGAGAACCAGAGAACGAAGGTTGAAGGAAGGAGAAGCTTGGAGCTCAGAGGCTGCCGGATTAACTCAGGTAAGGGGGGTTTATCATCAATTAACGGGTATTATGGGATGATATGTACTGGGTAGTAATAGACCATTTGTTTACCTCTGATTGGATGATATATGCTGAATTGTGAAACTTTTGAGATGAACGAAAATTTGATTATAATTGACGAAATTCGTAGGAATTAGAGGTAGAAAGGTTAGAAATTTGTGAAATCGAAAGTGTATGATTCGTGTTAGATGATATGAATGAATTGTGTGTGAAATTTGGACTGTAGAAGGTGGAATTGGGTAGATCTCGTAGCAGAGAAAGCCATTGCAGATCTGAGAATTCTGATCTCTGGTCATACGCGTATGGCACTAGGCAATACGCGTATGAGATGTTGGTACGCGTATGGGGGGAAGCCTTACGCGTATGGGTGGAAAAGATGGCATTTTGAACGTGAATTGGTCTCTGTTGGTACGCGTAATGGGAAGTTGTTACGCGTAGCGTACGCGTATGGGATAGGTGGTACGCGTATGAGTTGGGCGAGGAAATGCGCAATACGCGTAAGAGAGTAGGCATTACGCGTATGGAGTTGGCCAGGTTTGGGCAATACGCGTATGGCATGGACAGTACGCGTATGGGCAGAATTGTGTTTTTGCGGTGCTACTGTTGTGCAGTTTTTGGTTGTTTAGGCTGAGTGATGCGACTTAGCTGAGATATGATGTGATAGGGATCATTTCCCGTTGTTTTGAGTGGCATAGGTATTAGTAGAGTGTGCTAATACTGTGTTTGCTTTTGTGGCATGATATGATATGCTTTTGTGATTAATTATGTTGATGATGTGTGATGGTATACATGATGATGTGAATGTATACATTTGTGAATAGACTGTATTATGATTTAGAGTGTGAGCATGTGTCTATTCTTGATTATTGTTGATGTTGCATTGCTAGGTGATTAGCATGCATATTGTGGCCTTCGGGTGGTAGCTAATTCCCATGGTGAGGAATTAGTGAGTTTAGTCATTTTTGGACTGTTGTTGATTGTTTGCATGCTAGGTGATTAGCGTGCATTTCATGGCCCATTTGGGGTGGTAGCTAATTCCCATGGTGAGGAATTAGTGAGTGAGTCACTATGTCTCAAATGAGTGGGACTAGTGAGCTTGGTAGCCGTGCCTGGATTTGGACGGTGAGGTTGAACTATATGTTCACAAATAGTCGGTACCGCATGCATAGAGTCTCATTGCATAATGAATGTATGGCATATGATATGAATGGATGTATTCCAGTATCATATGTGTGTTGTGTGTTGTGTTGTTAATGATTGAATATGATGGAGAATTGTACTGTTGATTATGATGTTTGAATGGATATTACTGTTGCTGAATGCGTAGTCTAATTAGGGTGAATTAATGTGTTAATTACTTGGCATTACATGTTGTTCTATAATGCTTATTATATTGATTGAGGAACTCACCCTTACGCCTATTTTTCAGGTAACGAGAAATGAGTTGAGTAGAAGCTAATGCTTGGAGTCTAGAGTAGTTTCTTATGGGTCATGCTCTGATAGATGTAACATCGGGAGGGAATGTTTTAATTAATTTGATATTGGTTGTTGGATGATTTACATGTATAGTGTTACATGTTTTACATTGATGTTGAATTTGATTCCGCTGCGAATTATGCAAAAGACCTTATTTTGATTTAAATAAATGAGCATGACAGGATATTTGATGAATGTAGTGAAATGATTGTGTGACACCCTTCGGGGCATAATTACTCTGATGAATATATGTGTATTTTAATTATAATAATTGGGGTATTTAGAAGGGTGTTACATTAGTGGTATCAGAGCATAGTCGGTCGTGTCGAGTCGTAGTTATTCTGTTTCCCCTGTACGGGATAGGTGTTGTGTAACCCTATCAGTACTTATTTATTTAGCTTGTTTGGGTTTTCAGAATAGAGATGGCTGGAAGAGGTAGAGATGATGCTGCAATTGCTGAGGCTCTGGGTATGCTAGGTGGAGTACTTGGAGGGAATCCAAATGTTGTGGGAATGGGAGCTGCTCGTCAGTTGAGTGAGTTCCAAAAGAACAATCCTCCAATGTTCAAAGGAGCATACGATCCAGATGGTGCTCAGAAGTGGTTGAAGGAGATAGAGAGGGTCTTCAGAGTAACTGAGTGTGCTGATAACCAGAAGGTCAGGTTCGGTACACATATGCTGTCAGAAGAAGCTGATGATTGGTGGGTTGCTACCCGCACTGAGTTGGAAACTGCTGGAAATGCTGAGATTACTTGGGCAGTGTTCAGAGAGAGATTTCTGAGGAAGTATTTTCCCGAGGATGTCAGAGGAAAGAAAGAGATAGAGTTCTTGGAATTGAAGCAGGGTAACCGGACTGTTACTGAGTATGCTGCTAAGTTCACAGAACTGTCGAAGTATTACACTCCCTATGCTGAGGCTGCTGGGGAATTTTCAAAGTGTGTGAAGTTTGAGAACGGGTTGCGTCCCGAGATCAAGCAGGCAATTGGATATCAGAGGATCAGAGTGTTTTCTGATTTGGTTGACTGTTGCAGGATTTTCGAACAGGATTCCAAGGCAAGAGCTGAGAGCTATCAGCAGAGAGTTGATAGGAGAGGCAAGAATCAGATGGATCGTGGAAAACCATATGCAGCTGGCAAAGGTTTTCAGAGGCAGAGTGGGATGAAGAGGCCTAGTGGGGGAGATTCTAGTGCTCCTGTTAAGTGTTACAGATGTGGTCAGGCTGGACATCGTATCCATGAGTGTACCAGTAACGAGAAGAAGTGTTTCAAATGTGGAAAAGGTGGTCATTTGGCTGCAGATTGCCGGTTGAAGACTGTGACTTGTTTCAATTGTGGAGAGTTGGGTCATATCAGTCCACAATGTCCTAAGCCAAAGAAAGAGAATCAGTCAGGAGGCAAGGTTTTTGCTTTATCAGGTTCTGAGACTTCTGCAGATGATCGTTTGATCCGAGGTACGTGTTATATTAATGGCTTTCCTCTTATAGCTATTATTGACACAGGTGCGACTCATTCTTTTATATCTTTGGATTGTGCTGTGAAACTTAAGTTAGAGATATCTGAGATGCTTGGTAGTATGGTGATTGATACTCCTGCGAAGGGTTCAGTGACTACTACTTCGGTTTGTTTGAGTTGTCCCTTGAGTGTTTTCGGTAGAGACTTTGGGATAGACCTTGTGTGTCTTCCACTAGTGCAGATTGATGTTATTCTGGGTATGAACTGGTTGGTGTTTAACCGAGTCTATATCAACTGTTTTGATAAGACTGTGATTTTCCCTGAGATTGAGGAAGGAAAGAGTTTGTTTCTATCAGCAAGGCAAGTGAATGAGGAAGTAGCAGATGGGGCAGAGTTGTTTATGCTGTTAGCGACTTTGGAGGCTAAAGATAAACTGGTGATTGGCGATCTCGCTGTGGTGTGTGATTTTCCTGATGTGTTTCCGGAAGAAATGAATGAATTACCGCCAGAGCGTGAAATTGAGTTCTCGATTGATTTGGTACCTGGTACTAGACCGATATCGATGGCTCCGTATCGTATGTCTGCTGTTGAGTTAGCTGAATTGAAGAGTCAGTTGGAAGATTTGTTGGATAAGAAATTTATTCGTCCGAGTGTGTCACCGTGGGGTGCACCAGTGTTGTTGGTTAAGAAGAAAGAAGGTACTATGAGGTTGTGTGTGGACTACAGGCAACTGAATAAAGTGACGATCAAGAATCGGTATCCTTTACCGAGGATTGATGATTTGATGGATCAGTTGGTTGGTGCAAGTGTGTTCAGCAAGATAGATTTGAGATCTGGGTATCATCAGATACGTGTGAAAACTGAAGATATTCAGAAGACTGCTTTCAGAACAAGGTATGGACATTATGAGTATTCTGTAATGCCTTTTGGTGTGACTAATGCGCCTGGAGTGTTTATGGAGTATATGAATAGGATTTTCCATCCGTACCTAGATCAATTTGTTGTGGTGTTTATTGATGACATTTTGGTGTATTCGAAATCTGAAGAAGAGCATGTTGAGCATTTGAGAGTGGTTTTAGAAGTTCTCCGAGAAAAGAAGTTATTTGCTAAACTGTCTAAGTGTGAATTTTGGTTAGAAGAAGTTAGTTTTCTTGGGCATGTGATTTCAAGAGGTGGTGTTGCTGTTGATCCTTCTAAGATAGAAGCGGTATCTAAGTGGGAAGCTCCGAAGTCAGTTTCTGAGATAAGAAGTTTTCTTGGACTTGCAGGTTATTATCGGAAGTTTATTGAGGGATTTTCCAAGTTGGCGTTACCGTTGACGATGTTGACTAGAAAGGGGCAAGCGTTTGTTTGGGATTCAAAATGTGAAGAAGGTTTCCAAGAGTTGAAGAGAAGGTTGACCACTGCTCCTATTCTGATATTACCGAGTTCGTCGGAATTATTTGAGGTTTATTGTGATGCTTCATTGTTGGGTTTAGGTGGTGTGTTGATGCAGAATAAGCAGGTTATAGCTTATGCTTCGAGACAGCTAAGGGTTCATGAGAGGAACTATCCGACACATGATTTAGAGTTGGCAGCTGTGGTATTTGTTCTTAAGTTGTGGAGGCATTATTTGTATGGATCAAGATTTGAAGTTTTCAGTGACCATAAAAGTTTGAAGTATTTGTTTGATCAGAAAGAGCTGAATATGAGACAGAGAAGATGGTTGGAATTTCTGAAGGATTATGATTTTGGTTTGAATTACCATCCGGGTAAAGCAAATGTAGTGGCTGATGCGTTGAGTCGGAAATCATTGCATATGTCTATGTTAATGGTTAAGGAATTGGATTTAATTGAGCAGTTTAGAGATTTGAGTTTGGTGTGTGAGAGTACTCACAATAGTGTTAAATTGGGAATGTTGAAGTTAACAAGTGGTATTCTGGATGAGATCAGAGAGGGTCAGAAATCCGATGTGTTTTTGGTTGATAAGTTGACTTTAGTGAATCAAGGTCAGGGTGGTGAATTCCGAGTTGATGAGAATGGTGTTTTGAGATTTGGTAATCGGGTGTGTATTCCAGATGTTACAGGACTTAAGGAGAGTATTCTTGAAGAAGGACATCGTAGTGGTTTGAGTATTCATCCTGGAGCTACGAAGATGTATCATGATTTGAAAAGATTATTTTGGTGGCCGGGAATGAAAAGAGAAATTGCGAGTTTTGTTTATTCCTGTTTGACTTGTCAGAAGTCAAAGATTGAGCATCAGAAGCCGTCTGGGCTAATGCAACCGTTGGCTATTCCAGAGTGGAAGTGGGATAGTATCAGTATGGATTTTGTTTCTGGTTTACCGAGGACAAGTAAGAATTTTGAAGCTATTTGGGTGATTGTTGACAGATTGACAAAGTCGGCTCATTTCATTCCGATCAGAATGGATTATCCGTTAGAGAGATTAGCCGAGTTGTATATTGAGAAGATTGTAAGTTTGCATGGTATTCCGTCTAGTATTGTTTCGGACAGAGATCCTAGATTTACATCGAAGTTCTGGGAAGGTTTGCAGAGGGCTTTGGGAACTAAGCTGAGATTGAGTTCTGCATATCATCCGCAGACTGATGGTCAGACTGAGAGGACGATTCAGTCATTAGAAGATCTTTTGAGAGCTTGTGTTTTGGAAAAAGGAGGTGCTTGGGATTGTTATTTGCCTTTGATTGAGTTCACCTACAACAATAGTTTTCATTCGAGTATTGGTATGGCACCGTTTGAAGCTTTGTATGGTAGGAGATGTCGGACACCTTTATGTTGGTATGAGTCCGGTGAGGGTGCTGTGGTTGGACCGGAAATTGTTCAACAAACTACAGAAAAGATTAAGATGATTCAGGAGAAGATGAGAATTGCTCAGAGTCGTCAGAAGAGTTATCATGATAAGAGGAGGAAGTCACTTGAGTTCCAAGAGGGAGATCATGTGTTTCTTCGTGTTACTCCGATAACCGGTGTTGGTCGAGCTTTGAAGTCGAAGAAGTTGACACCTCGTTTTATTGGTCCTTATCAGATTTTGGAGAGGATAGGAGAGGTAGCCTATCGTATCGCTTTGCCGCCGTCGCTTGCGAATTTACATGATGTTTTTCATGTGTCTCAGTTGAGGAGGTACATTCATGATCCGTCGCATGTAGTCCAAGTAGATGATGTACAGGTGAGAGATAACCTGACTGTTGAAACATCACCTATGAGGATCGAGGATCGAGAGTTGAAGCAGTTGCGGGGTAAAGAGATTGCCTTGGTGAAGGTAGCTTGGGGAGGACCAGCAGGTGGCAATGTGACTTGGGAACTCGAGAGTCAGATGAAGGAGTCTTATCCGGAGTTGTTCGCTTGAGGTATGTTTTCGAGGACGAAAACTCTTTTAGTGGGGGAGAGTTGTAACACCCCGATAATAATATGTATTTATTTAAATTAAATTAATAATATGTTTATTAATTTAATTAGAACATTTGAATTATTATTATTATTATTTTGGGATAATAATTATTGGGATAATTAATTAGTGGAATAATATTATTGGAGTATATAAGTTGGAATAATAAAAAGTCCCAATTTTTGGAAAAAGGTTTTCACGTGAAAGGGGAAAAGAGGCAGAAAGGGCAAAAAAGAGAACCAGAGAACGAAGGTTGAAGGAAGGAGAAGCTTGGAGCTCAGAGGCTGCCGGATTAACTCAGGTAAGGGGGTTTATCATCAATTAACGGGTATTATGGGATGATATGTACTGGGTAGTAATAGACCATTTGTTTACCTCTGATTGGATGATATATGCTGAATTGTGAAACTTTTGAGATGAACGAAAATTTGATTATAATTGACGAAATTCGTAGGAATTAGAGGTAGAAAGGTTAGAAATTTGTGAAATCGAAAGTGTATGATTCGTGTTAGATGATATGAATGAATTGTGTGTGAAATTTGGACTGTAGAAGGTGGAATTGGGTAGATCTCGTAGCAGAGAAAGCCATTGCAGATCTGAGAATTCTGATCTCTGGTCATACGCGTATGGCACTAGGCAATACGCGTATGAGATGTTGGTACGCGTATGGGGGGAAGCCTTACGCGTATGGGTGGAAAAGATGGCATTTTGAACGTGAATTGGTCTCTGTTGGTACGCGTAATGGGAAGTTGTTACGCGTAGCGTACGCGTATGGGATAGGTGGTACGCGTATGAGTTGGGCGAGGAAATGCGCAATACGCGTAAGAGAGTAGGCATTACGCGTATGGAGTTGGCCAGGTTTGGGCAATACGCGTATGGCATGGACAGTACGCGTATGGGCAGAATTGTGTTTTTGCGGTGCTACTGTTGTGCAGTTTTTGGTTGTTTAGGCTGAGTGATGCGACTTAGCTGAGATATGATGTGATAGGGATCATTTCCCGTTGTTTTGAGTGGCATAGGTATTAGTAGAGTGTGCTAATACTGTGTTTGCTTTTGTGGCATGATATGATATGCTTTTGTGATTAATTATGTTGATGATGTGTGATGGTATACATGATGATGTGAATGTATACATTTGTGAATAGACTGTATTATGATTTAGAGTGTGAGCATGTGTCTATTCTTGATTATTGTTGATGTTGCATTGCTAGGTGATTAGCATGCATATTGTGGCCTTCGGGTGGTAGCTAATTCCCATGGTGAGGAATTAGTGAGTTTAGTCATTTTTGGACTGTTGTTGATTGTTTGCATGCTAGGTGATTAGCGTGCATTTCATGGCCCATTTGGGGTGGTAGCTAATTCCCATGGTGAGGAATTAGTGAGTGAGTCACTATGTCTCAAATGAGTGGGACTAGTGAGCTTGGTAGCCGTGCCTGGATTTGGACGGTGAGGTTGAACTATATGTTCACAAATAGTCGGTACCGCATGCATAGAGTCTCATTGCATAATGAATGTATGGCATATGATATGAATGGATGTATTCCAGTATCATATGTGTGTTGTGTGTTGTGTTGTTAATGATTGAATATGATGGAGAATTGTACTGTTGATTATGATGTTTGAATGGATATTACTGTTGCTGAATGCGTAGTCTAATTAGGGTGAATTAATGTGTTAATTACTTGGCATTACATGTTGTTCTATAATGCTTATTATATTGATTGAGGAACTCACCCTTACGCCTATTTTTCAGGTAACGAGAAATGAGTTGAGTAGAAGCTAATGCTTGGAGTCTAGAGTAGTTTCTTATGGGTCATGCTCTGATAGATGTAACATCGGGAGGGAATGTTTTAATTAATTTGATATTGGTTGTTGGATGATTTACATGTATAGTGTTACATGTTTTACATTGATGTTGAATTTGATTCCGCTGCGAATTATGCAAAAGACCTTATTTTGATTTAAATAAATGAGCATGACAGGATATTTGATGAATGTAGTGAAATGATTGTGTGACACCCTTCGGGGCATAATTACTCTGATGAATATATGTGTATTTTAATTATAATAATTGGGGTATTTAGAAGGGTGTTACAACAACTGCCCTATTCAATCAACTGAGAACCTGAACGGATGAGAGCAACGACTGTCAGACTTTCAAGGTAATCAGGGATTGAATACCAAAAGAACCTGGAATTTGCACTATGCGGGGGATGAAGTAAAGAAACAATGACCCGACGTCAACAGACGAATGGGAAAGATCTGAATAAGATATCCCTACCGGGAACATGCATGTATTGGGGAAGACGCCAACACAGCAACAATTGTCTAGAAAAGACTCTCTTGGGGAAGCAAGAAGGGGGGAGGTGTTACCGGTTAGTAGGTAACAAGCTCGGGGGGAATGAATATCAAAGACCGGTGTACGGGTGAGAGATATCAATCCACCAACAAACATCTGAGGAAAACCTGGAAAAGGCATATTTCGACTCAGGAAAGTCTGACTCCACAGGGGACCAAGGTCGCAATAGGGAGCAGACAGGAAGGAACACCAAGGATACCGGGTTGTAGGCATATAACAGGTGACCGACCAAGGCGTGAATTGGTTTGTGTTCCAAAACACTCATCATCTTGAAGAGAGCTAGAAAAGCAATCTTGTTAAAGGATGGACATTCGATTCCACAAGGAATACGAATCTTACTCAGTTGGGGAAACAAACAAAGGGTTCAACCAAAGAGTGCATGAGATATATTATCTATAGCCGTCAAAACGTAGATAATATACTCGCAAGGAAGATTATCCATAACCGGGTTGTAGGTTGTCAAAGGATAAATTGACCGAAATCGTGAATTGGTGTGTGTTCTAAAACACTCATCATCCTGAAGAGAGCGAAAGCAAACTTGTTAAAGGATGGACATTCGATTCCACAAGGAATACGAATCTTACTCAACTGGGAAGGACAAAACCTCGACTGAAGAGCGCATGAGATATATTATCTATAGCCGTCAAAACGTAGATAATACTCTCGCATGGAAGATTATCCATAACCGGGTTGTAGGTTGACAAAGGATAAATCGACTGAAATTGTGAATTGGTGTGTGTTCCAAAACACTCATCATCCTGAAGAGAGCGAGAGCAAACTTGTTAAAGGATGGACATTAGATTCCACAAGGAATACAAATCTTACTCAACTGGGAAGGACAAAACCTCGACTGAAGAGCGCATGAGATATATTATCTATAGCCGTCAAAACGTAGATAATACTCTTGCATGGAAGATTATCCATAACCGGGTTGTAGGTCGTCAAAGGATAAATCAACCGAAAAGAGAAGCAATCGTTACCAACAACAACAGGGTAGACGAGAGATGACTCACTGGGGATAAATTGCGCGAATAAGGCAATTATCCAAACAACTGGGGTAGAATGAATAGTCGATTCCGCAAAGGGACAACGAATCTTACTCGACTGGGGAAACACGAAGGGCTTCGACCGAAGAGTGCATGAGATGTATTACCTATAGCCGTCAAAACGTAGATAATACTCTCGCATGGAAGATTATCCATAACCGGGTTATAGGTTGTCAAAGGATAAATCAACCGAAAAGAAAGGCATCGGGATACCAGACTAAGTATGTAAGGATGACCAATCAAAAGGGGAAACCACAAACATTACCGGCAAACGGTGAATGAAAGAGGACCCGCTGAGGATAAAATTGCTTACTCAGAGCAATTATCCACAAGGAAGGGGAAGACCCGCTGGGGATAAGATTGCTTAATCAAAGCAAATATCCAAAAGGGAAAAGGACTATCAATACCGAAAACTGGATAATGATAAACGCAAAGAGGGGATTACATCTACCGGTTCGTAGTTAGAAAACCACGGAAAAGTAACCGTCATCGACTAGGATGAGCACAAGGGTTGACTCCACAAAGGGGAGAAAAGAGGGTTCACATCTACCGGTTAGTAGGTAGAAGACCACAACAATCTGCTGAGGAACAAAATGGGAGAAAATAGGATTTACAACTACCGGGTAGTAGGTAGAAGACCACAAAAATCCGCCAACAACCAGAATGAACCCCAAAGGTTACCTCTGCTAGGGATGAAAGTAGGATTTATAACCACCGGTTAGTAGGTAGAAAACCGTAAAGATAGGACTTACAACTACCGGTTAGTAGGTAGAAGCCAACAACTTCCGCTGAGGATAAGATGAATGAGTGTCGGTTAGTGAGCAACTATTCATTTATACCACAGGGAGGCACAAGAGGCGGCCAATAGGAAGCCAATTTAGGATCGATCCAAAAAGGCAAACTGAATCAAGACTCGTCCTAATGAGGAAAGAACTCAATAGGGAAAACCCATCCCGTTATGTGTGTAGGGAGGGAACGGAAACAACCGTCATCCACGAGGATATAACTCAGTGGGGAGTGCAGAAGGAAATGGTAGACACTTTCTGCTTAAGGGGCTGACTCTATATGGAGAGATCAGACACACCAACATCTGCTTGGTGAGACCTACTAGGGAGATCTGTATCACCAATTAGCAGGTGACAACAATCAGCAGATATACGGCAAAAGATGCAACATGAATATCTGAATGTTATGATTATGCGTATATGCATTATGCATGATGAATGCTGACAAATAGACACGTCTAACACACATAAGTCCAGGAATCAACCACCCGGTGTAACACCCCGATAAAAATAAGATAATTATTTAATTTAAGTTAATATTATATTTATTAATTTAATTAAATAATTGGAATTATTGGATTATTATTATTATTATTGGAATAATAATTATTGGAAAATATATATATAAGTTGGAAATAAGAAAAAGAGTCCATTTGGTAAAGAAAGGGTTTCACGTGAAAAGCAGAGAAGCGGCTGAAAAGAGGAAAAGGGCAAAGAGACAGAGCAAGAGGAAGAAGGTTGGAGAAGAGAAAAGCTTGAAGCTTAAAGATTCGCCGGATTAACTCAGGTAAGGGGGGTTTATCGTCGTTTAATGGGTATTATGGGTTAACATGTAATGGGTAGTGATAAACCGTTGAATTGACCCTAATTGGGATGTTGAATGCTGAAAAATTGTGTTGGATAAGTTGTGTTAAAGCTGTATTTGAATCTGTATTTGTGTGAGTTGTGATTTCCCGAACGTATAGCTTTTTACGGAAACGGAATCGGAGGTCCGGAAGTCCTCCAACGGCGGAAAATGCGGAGAATTCTGCATTCTGCTTCGTGTTAGCGCAGGAACAGCTTTCTGTCTTGCGTTAACCGGTTAACCCAGGGTGTTAACCGGTTGACACTGTTAGGAATTATGAGGTATTGCTGTTTTGCTTGCGTTAATCGGTTAACCCAGGGCGTTAACCGGTTAACACTGTTGTGAGTTGTGAAAATATTGCTGTTCTGTCTGCGTTAACCGGTTAACCCAGGGCGTTAACCGGTTAACA
Organism: Lathyrus oleraceus; assembly: GCF_024323335.1. Lineage (NCBI taxonomy): Eukaryota > Viridiplantae > Streptophyta > Magnoliopsida > Fabales > Fabaceae > Lathyrus > Lathyrus oleraceus. The sequence goes on along the minus strand of NC_066584.1, from coordinate 165,153,653 downwards.
CTGTTGAGTTTTGCCAGAAAGCGTGTTCTGTGTTGCGTTAACCGGTTAACCCAGGGCGTTAACCGGTTAACACTGTTGGAAATTGGAAAAATTAATATTTGAATAATGTGTGCATAATTGGTGTTTGGCCTATATTGGCGTATGATGTAATAGGGATTAATTCCCGCTATTTTGAGCAGTATAGGTATTAGTGGAGTGTGCTAATACTGTGATTAATTATTTGACATGATATGATGTTTTGATACATGTGTTGATGAATGTATGATGGTATGCATAATGCTGTGAATGTATATGTTATGTATGCAATTATGAATGGAATGTTTATGGCTTAGAGTGTGAGCATATGTCCATTGTGGATTATTGTTGATGATTTTGCATTGCTAGGTGATTTAGCATGCATATTGTGGCCTTTATGGTGGTAGCTAATTCCCATAGTGAGGAATTAGTGAGTTAGTCATTATGGATTGTTGTTGATGTTTGCATGCTAGGTGAATTAGCGTGCATAGCATGGCCCTTGGGGTGGTAGCTAATTCCCGTGGTGAGGAATTAGTGAGTGAGTCACTAGGTCTCAAATGAGTGGGACTAGTGGGCTTGGTAGCCGTATCTGGATTTGATCGGTGAGGTGAACTATATGTTCACGAATAGTCGGTACCGTATGCATGGAGTCTCATTGCATAATGTATGTATTGTGTATAATATGAATGGATGTGTTCCAATATTATACGTGTGTTTTGATGTTTATGTTGAGCATGATTATGATGTTTGAGTGGAGGTTGCCGTTACCGAATGTGTGATATGATTAGGGTGATTAATGTGTTATTTACTTAGCATTACATGATATTTTATAATGCTTATTATATCGATTGAGGAACTCACCCTTACAACTATGTTTTCAGGTAACGAGCAGTGATTGAGTAGAAGCTAGTCCTTGGAGTCTAGTGTAGTCTCCTTAGTGGGTCATGCTCTGATAGATGTAACATCGGGACGGGATGTTTTACCTTGTTGAATAATTTTACATGTAATGCGTTACATGTTTTGAATGATCGATTTGATCTCTATCCGCTGCGTATTGTGCAAATGCTTTATGTTTGGAATTAATAAAAGAGCATGACAGTTATTATGGTGAATGGTGTGAAATGATTGTGTGACACCCTTAATTGCATAATTACTCTGATTGATATATTGCTATTTTAATTAAATGTTTGGGGTATTTTAGAAGGGTGTTACATTAGTGGTATCAGAGCATAGTCGGTCGAGTCGAGTCGTAATTATTCTGTTCCCCTGTACGTGATAGGTGTTGTATAACCCTATCAGTACTTATTGTTTTATCTTGTTGGGTTCTCAGAATAGAGATGGCTGGAAGAAGTAGAGGCGATGCTGTGATTGCTGAGGCTCTGGGTATGCTAGCTGGAGTACTTGGGGGAAATCCGAATGTTGTGGGAATGGGAGCTGCTCGTCAACTGAGTGAGTTCCAGAAGAACAACCCTCCAATGTTCAAGGGAGCATACGATCCAGATGGTGCTCAGAAGTGGTTGAAGGAGATCGAGAGGATCTTCCGAGTGACTGAGTGTGCCGATAACCAAAAGGTCAGGTTCGGTACGCATATGCTGTCAGAGGAAGCAGATGATTGGTGGGTTGCTACCCGCACTGAGTTGGAAGCTGCCGGGAGTGCTGAGGTCACTTGGGCGGTGTTCAGAGAGAGATTTCTGAGGAAGTACCTTCCAGAGGAGGTCAGAGGAAGGAGAGAGATAGAGTTCTTAGAATTGAAGCAGGGCAATCGGTCTGTTACTGAGTATGCTGCTAAGTTCACAGAGCTGTCGAAGTATTACATTCCCTATGATGAGGCTACTGGAGAATTTTCAAAATGCGTGAGGTTTGAGAACGGGTTACGTCCCGAGATCAAGCAGGCTATTGGGTATCAGCGGATTAGAGTGTTTTCTAATTTGGTCGACTGTTGCAGAATGTTTGAACAGGATACCAAGGCCAGAGCGGAAAGCTATCAGCAGAGGGTTGATAGGAAAGGCAAGAATCAGAATGATCGTGGGAAACCGTATGCAGCTGGCAAAGGTTTCCAGAGACAGAGTGGGATGAGGAGACCTAGTGGGGGAGACTCCAGTGCCCCTGCTAAGTGTTATAGATGTGGTCAGGCTGGACATCGTTTCTATGAGTGTACCAGTGCTGAGAAGAAGTGTTTCAAGTGTGGCAAAGGTGGTCACTTGGCTGCAGAGTGTCGGTTGCAGACTGTGACTTGTTTTAACTGTGGAGAGGTGGGTCATATCAGTCCACAGTGTCCTAAGCCGAAGAAAGAGAATCAGTCGGGAGGCAAGGTCTTTGCTTTATCGGGTTCTGAGACTTCTGCAGATGATCGTTTGATCCGAGGTACGTGTTATATTAATGGCTTTCCTCTTGTAGCTATTATTGACACAGGTGCGACTCATTCCTTTATATCTTTGGATTGTGCTGTGAAACTTAAGTTAGAGATATCTGAGATGCATGGTAGTATGGTGATTGATACTCCTGCGAAGGGTTCAGTGACTACTACTTCAGTTTGTTTAAATTGTCCTTTGAGTATTTTTGGTAGAGACTTTGGGATGGACCTAGTGTGTCTTCCACTTGTGCAGATTGATGTTATTCTGGGTATGAACTGGTTGGTGTCTAACCGAGTTTATATCAATTGTTTTGATAAGACTGTGATCTTTCCTGAGATTGAGGAAGGGAAGAGTTTGTTTCTATCAGCAAGGCGGGTGAATGAGGCAGTAGCAGATGGGGCAGAGTTGTTTATGCTGTTAGCGACTTTGGAGGCTAAAGATAAACTGGTGAATTGCGATCTAGCCGTGTGTAGCACCTCAAATTTGCACCTATCATTGTACATACATTCTCATATTAGGTCATAACATAACATGGTCCACTGCATAGCATTGCATTGTCCCTTTGCCTCAAGTGCAAGCCAGTCAGAAGAATTAGGTCAAACTGATCAGGAGATCAGTTAATCAAGCAAGCAAGTGCAATTTCCAAGGAGCCAAGGCCCTAGGGTTGGTCCAACATGTTCACATGACTTGGGGATCCATTTGAAGTGTTTAGGTCAAAGATTGGATGCTCAGAAGTCATCAGTCCATGCACAATCAGTCAGAAACCCTAAAAAGTCAAACTTGGTCAACTGTGATTGATTTTATGGTTTTGATGGATGGATTTGGTTTGAGAGAGCTTATTCATGTCCAAATAGGCCCCATATATCATGTCAAACATCAGCATTGAAGAATTTGAAGCCAGACAAGAAATTTCCAAAAATAGAAACTTGACCTGTAATTGGAATTTGCAAAAAATGGAAACTTCTTGATCCTAGACTTACATCCTGATACAAGCTTCAAATGAATTTTTGCCCAACATGAAAGTTGAAGATCTTGTTCTCCCATTTCCAAAAAGTCCAAGAACTCTCAATTCCCATGTATGGTTGGCAAGATATGATCAAATCATTTTCAAAAATTCTTGAACTTCAAAAGGCCATATCTCTCAAACCATTTGGCCAATTTTGGTGAGGTTTTTTCCAACAAGTCATATTTAACCTCCTCTTTCCAAAAATGTAACTTTCATGCACCAAAACTCTATGGATCAAAATGGCATTTTTTCACTATCATGTTTAAATTTCAAGTAAGGGTGAAAAGTGACTTTTTGATTTAAGCATTTCCAACCACTTGTGCCATCCAAATATGTTCAGATACAGTATTTTTGACTTGTTGCAAGCCCAAATTCGTGGCCTTTGCTTATGCACCATCCCACATGGACAAATGTGGCAACTTAGCAATTTGCTTTCATTAAGTTAAAAGGTGATTAGCATACATGGATTAAACTTAAACAGACAATATATACCATCTTTCTGACCATTGTGAAGCCCTAGCAGCTATTGAATATCACAGAAAAACTCTTGCTCTTAAAAATCCATTTTCTTCATCTTTCAAATTTCTTCCAAAAACTCCAAAGGCCCCGAGCTACCTATTGTTGTTTCATCATCCAAACAGCATCTTGAGCTCATTGCAACCTCATTTCGCCAACTGAAACCACCATTTGTTCGACTGTTCTTCAAAGCATCATCCATGGCAGAGTTGGTGTCGAGCAAAAACAAGCTTCATTGAGCCAAACCATCTTCGTCATTCATCATCTGGAGGGCCACAGGACATCTGTTTTAGCAAGGCATCACACAACAACATCAGAATCACACTGCACTTCAGAATTGGTAAATTTTCGATCTCCTTATTTCTCCAAATCAATACATGCTTTAGAAAGGTTTCTCCATGCTGAGCTTTGTGATGGTCTTACTTTTGAAAATGGTTGGATATTTATGAAGTTATGTTGTTTTCAAGTTTGATGATGAATTGCATTTGTGTTCGATTCTGGAGTAATGTTGTGTTTTAATGAAAATTGATGATGGATTCATGTTTGTCATGCTTTGCTGATCATTTGTGTATATTCAATTGCCATTTCTGGAAAAAAAATTTGTTGAGCTCGATTTGAGATGATGAAGCTTCATACTGTATGTGCGAAACCCTAGTTCGTTTTTGCCTTGCCCAGATTCACGTGCATGCCACTGTACATCCATATTGGCCAATAGAATTATTTCCTTGCCTTGCCCTAAACGACCGAGTTTTGATAAGTGGCTCACCTATTTACAAAATTGCCACTGGCGTGGCACATGACCCATTGGATTTTGTTATTTTTCATGTTAATTTCATTTTTTGATCACCAAACTTGTAAAAATCATAAGTCAAGCATGCTTTATCCAAAATTCATGGGATTTTTTGCATTCTCTTCATCATGATCTCTACTTAATTGTCATATTTTTTCCAGATTTTTATGATCAATGGATTTTATTTGGAATACTGATTTGTAACATGCATCCATATTGTACACATTTTACCAAAACCTTTGTGAAATGGTCATGCTTTAACCTTTGACCTTGAATTGTTTTGAGCACAAACTAGACATCTCAATGGTGATTTTGGTGTAAAGATCATGAATTTATCTTATCTGGATTGTGAGCTATGAATTTTTGAAGTAGGGTGTGACAATTTGTGTCACACCATTGATGTGTAACTTGTTGATTTTTATAGCCATGCCTATTGACCTCCAAATGGATTGATTTTTTGTATGATTGAGCTTGAACATGTCTAGTTTGAATATGATTTTTTGTGGATTTGTTTATGGCATTTTCCATTTGTTTGAGATTTTCTCCCCTGTTTGACCAAAATGTTGACCTTATGTGATACATGTGCCCATTTGTTTTGTGAAATGCTCATAATTTATTAGATGGACATGAAATTTTACATGAGATAACTAGACATACTAAGCTTTGCCATGGTTTTAGTCCCATTCATTTATCATATGCCATCTCTGATTTATGAATTTTTCAAGTTGATGCATGTTTGGTTGACTTCTTTGAGCATGTTCAAAATTGCTTTGCCTTTCTGATTTTCATTGACTGCCTTCCTCTTGTCCAAATGAGATGAAATTTGACATGTTTACCATGCTATGTGTTGTGTTTGATCATGATTTATTTGTTGATTTTTGGAAATGTTTGAGATTGCTTTTAATGCAAGTCTTTCTGTTGACTCCTATGAGCTTCTGTTTGCTATACCTTGACTTAAATTGTTCATGAAATGATGATAATGATTGATATGCATGTGAACCCAATTGGTTGTGTTTCTTAATTGTTTGAACATGATTTTGAATGCTTGCCCTTTTCTGTTTTGACTTTTTCATTCTCTTTTGACCCTAGGCTTGCCCTAGTGGTCCTGTTACTTACCTTTGAGCTTATGTTTTCAGGTTGACCCACAAATGACCAATGAGACCAATTCTTTTTGATTGAGCTTGCCTGAATATCATTGTTTCACTTGTTTGTTTTGTAGGTGGCTTGGCTCACATGCCTTAAGCCTTGTGCCTTGCACATCCATTTGCTTCTGATTAACTATTAATGTCTGTTTCCCTTTGTTTTGCTTTTGAATTGTGTACTGATCTGTTTGACTATTTCAGGTACCATTAGTTGCTTAGTTCTTTGAACTTGCTTTGCTTTGCTTTAATAGCAACTTGCTTTGAGGTATAATCCCTTCTTCTTCATGTAGTCTGGAAGACCTGGCCTGTTACTTGGCCAGGCAACTGTCTGAAGTCCTCCTTAAGAGGCAATGTTTGTGTATGTTTAAATCTTGTCCCTGTACATAGTCAAAGACCTCCTAAGTGAAGAGGCAATTGGCAGAACCCAAGGGATATGCAACTTATCCCCTGCTATTCTGTGTGTCATCTGCTTTGCTCACACCACTGTGTTGATGCATTGCAGATACAAACCCAAGATCTTGTACAATTGTACAGTTGAGTCAGTTTTAAATGTGTAGAAGGGTTCCCACTTTCTGAACCCACACATTCATGTCTTAAGCTCTCCCAGGCCAGGGATAAGAGCTGTGAAGTCTCATCTTCACTCACCTTTCATCTGCTTCACCTTAGCCCCTCAATGGCAAGGTTAAGAGCTAACACTACCCAGTTCCAGTGGTTTGTTTGTTGAGGTTGATCTGACCCCTCAACTAAAACCTAGCCTTGATGTTTGAGCCCCTTGTTGGTGTGTTTATTTCATGCTGTATGTGCTTGTGTGGTGTGATTGTATCCCCTAGGTTTGCTAGACTCCGCGTAGTCTCGTTTGCATGTCAATTAAGGTAGCACGGTTCCTTCGTCTAGGACTTCCTTTCTTGCTTGGGCTTTCCTAAAACACAAACAAACATTATCCCCTCTTAAGGATACGTTAACTCCTTCTACTACAGGTGAGTAAGTCTCCAAAGGTCGAGCATCAGGTAGATTGCGCAGTGACGTTGTCCACTTAAAAAACACAAACCAACGGGAATAGTTTAGCCGAACTACGGCAACTCTGATTCTCATGTCCAGATGAGATACGTAGGCACGAGATGCGATGTCTTGTCGAGTTTGACTAACAACTAACACTAATTCTCTTCTCTCGCCCTCATTGCGATTGAGACCTCCCCTTTCTCTTGCCCTAGTTGCAATCGAGACCCTTGCTTCCTGTGCAAGTTAGTGTAGGTGTGGCTTGCTTCCTGTGCGAGTCATGTTTAGGATAGGCTTGCTTCCTGTGCAAGTTAGCTAGAAACCTTAACTTAGGGACGACTTTGCATGACAACATCTAGGCTCGAGTCGTAGTCTCCCTAGTGTTGTGTCTCCCTCTGTTATCTGGTTAGGCTAGTCCTTTTTCCCTGCGTAGGGGAACTACGTCGCCCTGATCCTCATACCAGATGAGGTACGTAGGCAGGAGATGAGCTGATCTCTCCGGGCGCCCTTTTTCTTTTTCCACCTTTTGTCTTCAACCCCTCTGTGTGTGTTGTTGTGTGCTTGGAAGCTGATGTAAGTCCATCGAGTGGCATTCGGGTTCCAGTGTGTTTTGGTTCGGATGCTGATGTAAGTCCAGTGATTGGCGTTCAGGCTCCACGTTTGCCCTTGCGTGTGTTTTGGTTCGGATGCTGATGTAAGTCCAGTGATTGGCGTTCAGGCTCCACGTTTGCCCTTGCGTGTGTTTTGGTTCGGATGCTGATGTAAGTCCAGCGATTGGCATTCAGGCTCCACGTTTGCCTTGGTCTTGTTTGTTTGTGTGCGTGTTAGCCGAGCTACGAATGCTCTGATTCTTCTTTCGTCCGAGAAGATACGTATGCATAGGATGCGATATCCTAGCGAGCATGTGTCGTTTCCCCAGTCTGAACTACTTCGACTCTGATGTCTATGCCTGATAGACTAAGTAGGCCCGGGATGCGGTATCCTGCCGAGTCAGTCTTGTCTGTTTTCTTGTGTCTCTTTCAGCCAGTGTGTGTGAGTGTGAGCAGTGTTATAGCAACCATTTTCCTTCCTATTGTGCGTGGATCCCGTCGAGTACGACGGATGCGTAGGGGTGCTAATACCTTCCCTTCGCATAACCGACTCCCGATCCCATTCTCTTTGGTCGCGAGACCATGCTTTTTCCAGGTTTACTCTGAGCGTTTCCTTTCCCTCTTTTGGGATAAATAACGCACGGTGGCGGCTCTGTTGTTCTTGTTCTCCCGCCGGTTTTTCGCGTAATGCGACAGCTGGCGACTCTGCTGGGGAAATACAGAAGTTGACCTGTGCTGGTCCATCTTCCCCGAGCGAGTCTCTCCTAGCGCTCTCTAGGTTAGGGCTTTGGTTGCTTTGCGCTGCTTTATTTATTGCATTCATTTGTATGTATTTGCATTTACTGTTTGCATTTATTGTTTGCATTAATGTTTGCATTCATTCATATTCATCTGCCGGTTGTCTGTTTGTTGGGATGGGATATTTTGTGAGAAATAAGCCCACTACCCAGGCTTGAGTGTACACATAGGTGTTAGAGTGGATAGTCATGAGGCTTGCATGGCATGTTGCTATGATAAGTCGTTCATGAGACCCACATTCCAGACGAGGTTTCTGTTGGATATATTTTGTCCTATGGGTGTTCCATAACGATAGATATTCCTTTAGAAATCGTCGACTCTGGTGACCATTTCCCGAGAACTCAGTCGAGGCCTTTCCTCCGAGACGTGATTATGTTAGCTCTGGTGGGCGCATTCTCGCTGCTCAATCCGAGGACCCCGAGACTGGGAACTTGCTTTAGGATATCCTGTTGAGGGGAGTCAGCAGAGGTCTTTTATCCCGTAATAATGCCAAACCTTCAGTGGTAAACGTATTATTCTCGACTGAAGGGCTGAAGCTGACAAACTTCTGTTCTTAGAACCTACCAGTGAGGGGAGGGTTTGATCTCTACAGATACGGTTTCTGCCAGTAATGCTGTGATGGTGACTTTGGTTCAGCCGAATTTATGGACATTTATTTCTGGGACGCCGGAGTTCTGTCCGTGGTTTAACAGCGGGTTCCGTTTATTTCGGATCCCCGGGTTGAATTTGAGAGTACTTGTTCAGAGGATCTGACTGTCATCCGTTCAGTGGATGTTCCTGTGATGATAGTGATGTAATCTCCAGTTCCGTTTATTTCGGAACTCCCCAAGTCGGATTTATGGTGACTCAGTTGACTGTGACTGGTTCAGAGATTGGGTCTTCAGATGACTTGGTGGCACAGTAACCTGCATTCATGCATTTGCATCATGTCATTTTGCATTCATCTGCATTCAAATCATGCCTGTCCATACTCAGGGTCCATTTTTTTTTTAATTGAGACTCAGGTTGAGAGACATCCAGATGTCAGAATGTTGTTGATAAAATTTTATTTGTCTCGATGAAACCGGAATCAAAGGACAGAATTTTCCTGGTATGGATAGACATTGCATGCGTGAGTCATACTAACATTTTTGCTGTTTTGTAGGTGTCAGTGACTAATTGGTGCGCATAGCTCTCCCGTTCAAGTAGCTCAGACTAATGGATCCTCCCAACGCCGATATCTTCGAGTTGAAAGAGATGATAAGGGAGTTGTTCAAAGCCGTGCAGGGGCTCGCCTTGGGGAAGAAGGCGATTGCTGAGAGGTTGGATAAGATTGAAAGTTGGATGACGAAGGAGAAAGTTCAGGGGGATGCTCCGTCATCTGTGGTACAGAAATCCTCTGGCGATAGTCAGCTTAAGAAAGTCGAATCAGGTGGTATGCCTGTCCGAAAAGAGCGTAGTAGAGATCGTTATCACCCTTATGCTACCACTGTATCCACTCCTGTCAGCAATTCACCTGCTCAACAGCAACAACTGCCACCTCAACAGAAGACACCGAGAGCTGAAAGCCAGGTGAAGAAGAAGAAAGAGGATCGTCAGTTTGAGGAACCACCCGTGACTTACGCCCTTCTGTTCCAAAGGTTGATGGATCTTGCTTTAGTACGGCCAAGGATATTAATTCCCATAGAACGGCAGAAGAGGCCACCAAACTATGATGAGAAGGCCAAGTGCGAGTTTCACTCTGGGGCACCTGGACACAACATTGAGGGCTGTAGAGCTTTTAAGCATGTCGTCCAGGACATGGTGGACTCCGAGACCATTAACTTGGCACAGATTATGAAGGGGGATGTCAACCCTGTGCCCAGGAAGGGTCCTGTAAAAGTCAAGATGGTGAAGAAGGCCAAGAAAGGAATGGAGAGGACTGAGGAGGATCAGCTAAAGGTTCCAATGGCTGTGGTCCCAAAACCTCTGGAGCAGGATGGAGTTTTCCCTGTTAGTGATAATTCTTGTGCGACCGTCACCATAGAGGGGTGTGTATTGATGAAAGACACGACCCAGAAGATGAAGGAAGTAGAAATGGATGATGTAAGGTGTAGAGCACCCGTCTGGCAGTTGAAACCGTCCAGGTGGAGAAGGCCCTTGTTGCGGAGAAAGAGAAGAAGCTGTCCATTTCTTCTTATAAACAAGCTCTGGAAGTGGTGAAGAACAAAGAGGCCCAAGGCTGGGGAAGGATCATTGACATCGTGATAAAAGCAGACATGTTTGGGGTCGGTTATCAGCCGGGTCAAGAGTCGTCTAGACCAAATAGAGGATGTCGCCCACCGTACACCTTCGTCAGTGCAGGGATGTTGGATCCTGGTCATGCCCGTTCAGTGGGTGAAGATGTTGACAGCGACCGCGAGCTTGAGGCGTGGATAAAGTCGTGCGTGCCAGGCGATTGGAGGGCCTCCAAAAGCATCACTGTCGCTCATCCGGAAGTGTAGTATTTCTGTGTTTTAATTTTGTTTGCATGAAAGCCATACGTTTTGCCCGAAACGTAATGGTCCATTGTAAGGGCCACCTCATGTGTTTCATTTTGCAACATTTTGCATCAGTAATAAATGGATGTTTTTATAATTAAAAGCAGTGTTCCTTGTTTTTCGCTTATCTTTGCAGTTTTAAAAATAAAAAAATGGCAATGTTTTTTCGTTCTATTTCCTTTTGAATTTTCCTCACCTCACAAGTAATTACTTTCCTGATCTCATCGATAACAATTCGGTTACACCTCTGTATGACTTCGACAATCCGATCTATCATGCCGAAGAAGAAGGCGAAGAAGATTGCGATCTGCTGGGATTAGCCAGGTTGTCGAAGCAAGAGGAGAAGGTGATTCAACAGCACGAGGAGTGATTCAAAATTGTTTCCAAACACCGCCGAGGTCAGAAATTGGAAGTTGAGGCCGCTTCAGAGGCAAGTCAAGAGCAGGATGGTAGCCCTTTTGAAAGAGCAAGTTGATATGTGTGCCTGGTTGTATCTAGATACACCAAGGTGGGATACCATTGTTTTGAGGCATAGGCTACCATCAAAAGGAGACTGTGCAGAAGCTGAGGCCAACAAAGGATGAGAAAGAGAGAAGGTGTGAATAGACTATCAAGATGCGAGCAGAGCTAATCTGAAAGATGGATTCCCGGTACATCACAATGAGGTATTGGTTGATTATATAGCTCAGGTCTCAGTGTTTATCTTCATGGATGGCTTCCTGGCCAAGATCAGATTTGAATTGTTGCCAGATGATATGAAGTAAACCAGGTCCATCACACAAGGGGCACCTTCTTGTTCTAAGGAGATGTCGTTCAGTATCGAGAAGGCCGGTGCCAAGTATCAGAAGTCTAGGGTGACTTTGTTTCATGATATGATTCATCGTGAAAGCAAATGCCATGTTGATGACATGATGACAAAGTCCCAAGCAGAAGAGGGGCATCCGGTGGATCAAGTTGTTTGACAAGTAGAGATAACTCATACTGTTGAGTTCGAATTAGCGCACTTATGGAGTGCTGTCCAGCAAGCTGCTGAGGCATGTTGTAAATCAGAGGAATCGAGGTCGATCCTGCAAAAAAAAAAAAAAAAAAAAAAAAAAAAAAAAAAGAGTAGCAGGAACCTCTGAAGAAACGACTGTTAATCTGGTACTCGGCAGCCCTCGAGAGGTCTATGAGGTGCGTACTAAGTCAGCATGACTAGTCTTGTCGAAAAGAGTATGCAATTTACCTAAGCAAAAAGTTTATCGACGGTGAAACAATACACTCACTGTTCGAAAAAACTTGATGTACTTTGGCATAGGCTGCTCGCCGACTGAGACAGTATGCTGATTCATACCATCTCGTGGATATCCAAAATGGATTTGGTTAGGTATGTGTTTGAAAAGCTAGTAGCAATCCATGGAAGGTTATCAACCAAGGAAGTTTGAGGTCCCTGATGAGGACATCTCGAGGTACTCAAATCGAAAGATTGAGAGTGACCGATCCCGGAGGAGGGGCCTGGCCCTGAATCCGAACGGATTCCGATGTCTGATGGGGAATTTAAAGTGAATGAGGTAGTGCTTCCCGAATCACAGTTGGTTGCACCAACAATGGTGGCTGAACATAAAGTCTGTATCCTGGATATCGAACCTTGGGATGTGCATCTACTTGGGGCAGTGACTTCCTCACAGATATATGAGAAATCAGAAAAGACTGAATGGATAAGGACTCAGAATGACATGTTGAGTCCAACTGAGGAAAGAGGGCTGACAGTTACTTGTCATGGGGCGTTGTACCCAGTGAATGAAGCGTATTGTTGACTGAGAAGTGTGACCTCGAGCGTACCACGTGGAAGAATTGGTTGAAAAGGATCCTTCTTCCTCAAGACGATCGTGGGGCAAATGGATAAACAGTTATGAGTGTCTCATTCGTGGTCAAGAAGGTTTTCTCAGACCAGGCCATGTTGTTGATGACCACGGATGACGACGATTTCCATCCACTATGAGTGCGGACGCAGTTAGAAAATACTTCGTGAAGGAGACCCGCTGGACAAAAAGAATAAAGAGTCCAGGCAAAAATGGGCATCCCGGCGAACCAAGAAAAAGGAGAAAGGTTCGGGCAAAAATTAGGGATATAAAAGAAAAGAACTGTACACCCGGCAAGTTGAAAACCCGCAAGGGAGACTTGGGCAAAAAAGGGTATCCCGGTGGACTGAAACCCGAAAGGGCGGTCCAGGCAAAAGAGGGAATGAAACGAACAACTGCGTTCAGCATGATCGTTTGTGCTCATGATGATTTGGATAATCTCCGACAGAGACCGATCAGAAGCGTCTTGTTCAGAAGACAGAAAGTGCGGAAAGTCTTGAGGACATATGGGGTGTAACCGAGTTGGAACCCGATGAGATCACGGTTCCGCATTGCCAATAGGATAGATTTTTTCTTTTGTGAGCAATCACCTCTTTCCAGGGTTTGCTTCTTGTGTGTTGCTCAATTCTGAGCCATCTTTTTGTTTCAGTCAATAAAGTGTGTGTTCAGTCAAATAGTTTTGTTTTTGTTTTCATTACCGTTTTGATTACGAAAACATCCGTTTATTTTGATAAGAATATTTGCATTTTGAAACATAGAGGTCCCTTCCGATGCATGCTTATAAGATTGAAATATGGAAATCTTATCCGGAAGTTTGAGTGACCTATGCGTTGAAATGTTGAAACGTCTGGGGCACGCCTGGGGCACGCTTTTATCTATTGATCTCTTGTGCAGGTACTGTTAGATATTTTCATTCACTTACCGGTGGTACTGTGAACCCCTGTTGACAAAAATCCCGGCAGAGCCTGATCAGGGGCAAGGGATAGTTGAACGGTGAAAAGACAGTGAAGGATTACGACGACGGTCCTGGAAAGTTAATCAAGAAGACTCTTCAAAGTCTGATGATTGGAAAGTTTGTATGAACCAGGAGTTCGATCCCCGTGGGGTACGGACGAGATTGGGAATACAAGATGATGGAGCAGAAAAGTCCAGAAGCGTCTGGGAGTTCGTAAAAGAGGAAAGCCAACACTATGGGTGGACGATGGATGCCGCTGTTCGGCGACTCGACAGGTGTTCCGTGTCTAATAAGCTGTATTTCCCCAGTAGGTGTGAGAGCGTTACCTCCATAACAGATTCGAGATCAGTGTCCTCTCAGCAAGCCTGAAGGTTGTCGTATCCCCAGCGGAGTTGTGATTGTTTTCCAAGTCTGAAGCTGTCTTCCCAGCAGAGGTTGTGTTGATGGTTTTTCCCCAGCAAAGGTTTGTCTTTCCCCAGCAGGATGGAAGTTGACATGGTTATAGGATCCCCAGCACAGTTCCTGGAGTTCCCCGGTGTTGTCTCTGGAGGAGACGTGTGTTTATGCGTTCATCATTTAGATAAGCATAGCATATCGCATCATTAGTGCATAGCATTTCCATGATCATGGGGCATTGTGTAAAACAAAAGAACAAAAAAAAAAAAAAAAAAAACTCATGCATCAACACTGCAAACATATCCATTAGCCCTAGGCCATGGTGACCAGCCGAGTTTGGGTTGTTGGAAAGAGTTTAGCATCGCGCCATTGGATCGGTTTCAGAATTGGGTTCATCAGCATGGTTGAGAGGTTGGTGTTTTCCCAACAAGTGATTCCTCAGTCGAGTGGGTATCCCCAACAGTGTTACTCCCCAATTGTTAGCGTCTTGCCAGCTTGGGTCTTTTCCCTTAGCAGAAGTGGGTGTGTCTGATCTCTCCATGTAGAGCCAACCCCTTAAGCAGAAAGTGTCTATCCTTTCCTGCCATTTCCCCACTGAGATACATCCTCGTGGATGACGGTTGTTTCCGCTCCCTCCCAACACACATTGGGATGGGTTTTCCCTATTGAGTTCTTTCCTCATTAGGATGAGTCTTGTTTCAGTCTGCCTTTTGGATCGATCCTAAACTGGCTCCCCGTCGACTGTTTCTTGTGCTTCCCTGGGGCATAAATGAATAGTTGCTCACTAACCGGCACTCATTCATCTTATCCTCAGCGGAATTTGTGGGCCTCTACCTACAAACTGGTAGTTGTAAGTCCTATTGTCGTGGTTTTCTACCTACAAGCTGGTAGTTGTAAAATCCCACTTTCACCCCCTAGCAGAGGTAACCTTTGTGGTTCATTCTGTTTGTTGGCTTCTACCTACAAACCGGTAGTTGTAAGTCCTATCTTTGTGGTTTTCTACCTACAAGCTGGTAGTTGTAAAATCCCACGTTCTCCCCTTGGTGGAGTTAACCCTTTGTGCTCATCCTATCGATGACTGGTTACTTTTCCGTGGTTTTCTGCCTACTAACCGGTAGATGTAATCCCCTCTTTGCAGTTATCAGTATCCGGTTTGCGGTATTGATATTCTTTTCCCCTCTGGATACTTGCCTTGATCAAGCAGTATTGTCCCCTTTGGGTCTTCCCCTTCTTTTTGGATACTTGCTCCGAGTTAGCAACTTTATCCTCTTTTGATTGGTCATCTTTGCATACCTAGTCCTGGTACCGATGCCTTTGTTTTCGGTCGTTTATCCATTTAACAACCTACAACCCGGTTATGGATAATCTTCCATGCGAGTGTATTATCTACGTTTTGACGGCTATAGATAATATGTCTCATGATTTTCCGGTATTCAGACCGAAGAAGTTTCCGACGATCAGGTCGATGTACTTATGATTTTCCGGTATTCAGACCGAAGAAGTTTCCGACGATCAGGTCGATGTACTTATGATTTTCCGGTATTCAGACCGAAGAAGTTTCCGACGATCAGGTCGATGTACTTATGTTTTCCGGTATTCAGACCGAAGAAGTTTCCGACGATCAGGTCGATGTACTTATGTTTTTCCGGTATTCAGACCGAAGAAGTTTCCGACGATCAGGTCGATGTACTTATGGCACTCAGGCCAATTTTCCGGTATTCAGACCGAAGAAGTTTCCGACGATCAGGTCGATGTACTTATGGCACTCAGGCCAATTTTCCGGTATTCAGACCGAAGAAGTTTCCGACGATCAGGTCGATGTACTTATGGCACTCAGGCCAATTTTCCGGTATTCAGACCGAAGAAGTTTCCGACGATCAGGTCGATGTACTTATGGCACTCAGGCCAATTTTCCGGTATTCAGACCGAAGAAGTTTCCGACGATCAGGTCGATGTACTTATGGCACTCAGGCCAATTTTCCGGTATTCAGATCGAAGAAGTTTCCGACGATCAGGTCGATGTACTTATGGCACTCAGGCCAATTTTCCGGTATTCAGACCGAAGAAGTTTCCGACGATCAGGTCGATGTACTTATGGCACTCAGGCCAATTTTCCGGTATTCAGACCGAAGTGGCGTTCAGGCCAATTTCCGATTTTCAGATCGAAGAAGTTTTCCTCCTCTCCG
This sequence comes from Lathyrus oleraceus, assembly GCF_024323335.1. Taxonomy (NCBI): domain Eukaryota; kingdom Viridiplantae; phylum Streptophyta; class Magnoliopsida; order Fabales; family Fabaceae; genus Lathyrus; species Lathyrus oleraceus. The sequence continues at coordinate 165,137,570 of NC_066584.1, read as the reverse complement.
TTGGTGTCGATAAACGTCGAGTTTTTCCCAATCATCCGTTGATGATTTGGTTGTGTTCACTCTCCCCAGTAGAGTTTCCTCCTCTCCGTTGGTGTCGATAAACGTCGAGTTTTTCCTAGTCATCCGATGATGTCTAGTTGTACCCCTCTCCATGCAGAGTTACCTCTCCGTTGGTTTCGATAAACGTCGAGTTTTTCCCGATCATCCGTTGATGATTTGGTTGTGTCCTTCTTCCCTAGTGAAGTATTCCTCCTCTCCGTTGGTGTCGATAAACGTCGAGTTTTTCCTACTCGTCCTATGGCGTCTAGTTGTACCTGTCCCCACGTGGATTTACCTCTCCGTTGGTCTTGGTAAACGTCGAGTTTTTCCTATTCGTCCTATGACGTCTAGTTGTACCTGTCCCCACGTGGATTTACCTCTCCGTTGGTCTTGGTAAACTTTGAGTTTTTCCCATTACGTCCGCTGACGTATGGTTGTATCCCTTCCAGTCATTCATTAATGTCTGGTTACCTCTCCGTTGGTCTTGGTAAACGTTGAGTTTTTCCCATTACGTCCGCTGACGTATGGTTGTATCCCTTCCAGTCATTCATTAATGTCTGGTTACCTCTCCGTTGGTCTTGGTAAACGTTGAGTTTTTCCTAGTTGTCCGTTGGCATCTAGTTGTGTTTTCTTTTCCCATTCATCGTCGTTGCGATGTCTGGATGTGGCCGTACTCTTTGAAAAAAAAACCAAAAAAAAAAACCAGTAATAAGTATCAGATCCCAGTGGACGTTTCCATTATTGGATCCCTGCATTGTGCAAATTCTACGGTTCTTTGGTATTCAATCCCTGTTTACCCTGAAAGTCTGACAGCCGCTGCTATCATCCGTTCGGGTTCCCAGCTGATTGAATAGGGGCAGCTGTAGCACCTCAAATTTGCACCTATCATTGTACATACATTCTCATATTAGGTCATAACATAACATGGTCCACTGCATAGCATTGCATTGTCCCTTTGCCTCAAGTGCAAGCCAGTCAGAAGAATTAGGTCAAACTGATCAGGAGATCAGTTAATCAAGCAAGCAAGTGCAATTTCCAAGGAGCCAAGGCCCTAGGGTTGGTCCAACATGTTCACATGACTTGGGGATCCATTTGAAGTGTTTAGGTCAAAGATTGGATGCTCAGAAGTCATCAGTCCATGCACAATCAGTCAGAAACCCTAAAAAGTCAAACTTGGTCAACTGTGATTGATTTTATGGTTTTGATGGATGGATTTGGTTTGAGAGAGCTTATTCATGTCCAAATAGGCCCCATATATCATGTCAAACATCAGCATTGAAGAATTTGAAGCCAGACAAGAAATTTCCAAAAATAGAAACTTGACCTGTAATTGGAATTTGCAAAAAATGGAAACTTCTTGATCCTAGACTTACATCCTGATACAAGCTTCAAATGAATTTTTGCCCAACATGAAAGTTGAAGATCTTGTTCTCCCATTTCCAAAAAGTCCAAGAACTCTCAATTCCCATGTATGGTTGGCAAGATATGATCAAATCATTTTCAAAAATTCTTGAACTTCAAAAGGCCATATCTCTCAAACCATTTGGCCAATTTTGGTGAGGTTTTTTCCAACAAGTCATATTTAACCTCCTCTTTCCAAAAATGTAACTTTCATGCACCAAAACTCTATGGATCAAAATGGCATTTTTTCACTATCATGTTTAAATTTCAAGTAAGGGTGAAAAGTGACTTTTTGATTTAAGCATTTCCAACCACTTGTGCCATCCAAATATGTTCAGATACAGTATTTTTGACTTGTTGCAAGCCCAAATTCGTGGCCTTTGCTTATGCACCATCCCACATGGACAAATGTGGCAACTTAGCAATTTGCTTTCATTAAGTTAAAAGGTGATTAGCATACATGGATTAAACTTAAACAGACAATATATACCATCTTTCTGACCATTGTGAAGCCCTAGCAGCTATTGAATATCACAGAAAAACTCTTGCTCTTAAAAATCCATTTTCTTCATCTTTCAAATTTCTTCCAAAAACTCCAAAGGCCCCGAGCTACCTATTGTTGTTTCATCATCCAAACAGCATCTTGAGCTCATTGCAACCTCATTTCGCCAACTGAAACCACCATTTGTTCGACTGTTCTTCAAAGCATCATCCATGGCAGAGTTGGTGTCGAGCAAAAACAAGCTTCATTGAGCCAAACCATCTTCGTCATTCATCATCTGGAGGGCCACAGGACATCTGTTTTAGCAAGGCATCACACAACAACATCAGAATCACACTGCACTTCAGAATTGGTAAATTTTCGATCTCCTTATTTCTCCAAATCAATACATGCTTTAGAAAGGTTTCTCCATGCTGAGCTTTGTGATGGTCTTACTTTTGAAAATGGTTGGATATTTATGAAGTTATGTTGTTTTCAAGTTTGATGATGAATTGCATTTGTGTTCGATTCTGGAGTAATGTTGTGTTTTAATGAAAATTGATGATGGATTCATGTTTGTCATGCTTTGCTGATCATTTGTGTATATTCAATTGCCATTTCTGGAAAAAAAATTTGTTGAGCTCGATTTGAGATGATGAAGCTTCATACTGTATGTGCGAAACCCTAGTTCGTTTTTGCCTTGCCCAGATTCACGTGCATGCCACTGTACATCCATATTGGCCAATAGAATTATTTCCTTGCCTTGCCCTAAACGACCGAGTTTTGATAAGTGGCTCACCTATTTACAAAATTGCCACTGGCGTGGCACATGACCCATTGGATTTTGTTATTTTTCATGTTAATTTCATTTTTTGATCACCAAACTTGTAAAAATCATAAGTCAAGCATGCTTTATCCAAAATTCATGGGATTTTTTGCATTCTCTTCATCATGATCTCTACTTAATTGTCATATTTTTTCCAGATTTTTATGATCAATGGATTTTATTTGGAATACTGATTTGTAACATGCATCCATATTGTACACATTTTACCAAAACCTTTGTGAAATGGTCATGCTTTAACCTTTGACCTTGAATTGTTTTGAGCACAAACTAGACATCTCAATGGTGATTTTGGTGTAAAGATCATGAATTTATCTTATCTGGATTGTGAGCTATGAATTTTTGAAGTAGGGTGTGACAATTTGTGTCACACCATTGATGTGTAACTTGTTGATTTTTATAGCCATGCCTATTGACCTCCAAATGGATTGATTTTTTGTATGATTGAGCTTGAACATGTCTAGTTTGAATATGATTTTTTGTGGATTTGTTTATGGCATTTTCCATTTGTTTGAGATTTTCTCCCCTGTTTGACCAAAATGTTGACCTTATGTGATACATGTGCCCATTTGTTTTGTGAAATGCTCATAATTTATTAGATGGACATGAAATTTTACATGAGATAACTAGACATACTAAGCTTTGCCATGGTTTTAGTCCCATTCATTTATCATATGCCATCTCTGATTTATGAATTTTTCAAGTTGATGCATGTTTGGTTGACTTCTTTGAGCATGTTCAAAATTGCTTTGCCTTTCTGATTTTCATTGACTGCCTTCCTCTTGTCCAAATGAGATGAAATTTGACATGTTTACCATGCTATGTGTTGTGTTTGATCATGATTTATTTGTTGATTTTTGGAAATGTTTGAGATTGCTTTTAATGCAAGTCTTTCTGTTGACTCCTATGAGCTTCTGTTTGCTATACCTTGACTTAAATTGTTCATGAAATGATGATAATGATTGATATGCATGTGAACCCAATTGGTTGTGTTTCTTAATTGTTTGAACATGATTTTGAATGCTTGCCCTTTTCTGTTTTGACTTTTTCATTCTCTTTTGACCCTAGGCTTGCCCTAGTGGTCCTGTTACTTACCTTTGAGCTTATGTTTTCAGGTTGACCCACAAATGACCAATGAGACCAATTCTTTTTGATTGAGCTTGCCTGAATATCATTGTTTAACTTGTTTGTTTTGTAGGTGGCTTGGCTCACATGCCTTAAGCCTTGTGCCTTGCACATCCATTTGCTTCTGATTAACTATTGATGTCTGTTTCCCTTTGTTTTGCTTTTGAATTGTGTACTGATCTGTTTGACTATTTCAGGTACCATTAGTTGCTTAGTTCTTTGAACTTGCTTTGCTTTGCTTTAATAGAAACTTGCTTTGAGGTATAATCCCTTCTTCTTCATGTAGTCTGGAAGACCTGGCCTGTTACTTGGCCAGGCAACTGTCTGAAGTCCTCCTTAAGAGGCAATGTTTGTGTATGTTTAAATCTTGTCCCTGTACATAGTCAAAGACCTCCTAAGTGAAGAGGCAATTGGCAGAACCCAAGGGATATGCAACCTATCCCCTGCTATTCTGTGTGTCATCTGCTTTGCTCACACCACTGTGTTGATGCATTGCAGATACAAACCCAAGATCTTGTATAATTGTACAGTTGAGTCAGTTTTAAATGTGTAGAAGGGTTCCCACTTTCTGAACCCACACATTCGTGTCTTAAGCTCTCCCAGGCCAGGGATAAGAGCTGTGAAGTCTCATCTTCACTCACCTTTCATCTGCTTCACCTTAGCCCCTCAATGGCAAGGTTAAGAGCTAACACTACCCAGTTCCAGTGGTTTGTTTGTTGAGGTTGATATGACCCCTCAACTAAAACCTAGCCTTGATGTTTGAGCCCCTTGTTGGTGTGTTTATTTCATGCTGTATGTGCTTGTGTGGTGTGATTGTATCCCCTAGGTTTGCTAGACTCCGCGTAGTCTCGTTTGCATGTCAATTAAGGTAGCACGGTTCCTTCGTCTAGGACTTCCTTTCTTGCTTGGGCTTTCCTAAAACACAAACAAACATTATCCCCTCTTAAGGATACGTTAACTCCTTCTACTACAGGTGAGTAAGTCTCCAAAGGTCGAGCATCAGGTAGATTGCGCAGTGACGTTGTCCACTTAAAAAACACAAACCAACGGGAATAGTTTAGCCGAACTACGGCAACTCTGATTCTCATGTCCAGATGAGATACGTAGGCACGAGATGCGATGTCTTGTCGAGTTTGACTAACAACTAACACTAATTCTCTTCTCTCGCCCTCGTTGCGATTGAGACCTCCCCTTTCTCTTGCCCTAGTTGCAATCGAGACCCTTGCTTCCTGTGCAAGTTAGTGTAGGTGTGGCTTGCTTCCTGTGCGAGTCATGTTTAGGATAGGCTTGCTTCCTGTGCAAGTTAGCTAGAAACCTTAACTTAGGGACGACTTTGCATGACAACATCTAGGCTCGAGTCGTAGTCTCCCTAGTGTTGTGTCTCCCTCTGTTATCTGGTTAGGCTAGTCCTTTTTCCCTGCGTAGGGGAACTACGTCGCCCTGATCCTCATACCAGATGAGGTACGTAGGCAGGAGATGAGCTGATCTCTCCGGGCGCCCTTTTTCTTTTTCCACCTTTTGTCTTCAACCCCTCTGTGTGTGTTGTTGTGTGCTTGGAAGCTGATGTAAGTCCATCGAGTGGCATTCGGGTTCCAGTGTGTTTTGGTTCGGATGCTGATGTAAGTCCAGTGATTGGCGTTCAGGCTCCACGTTTGCCCTTGCGTGTGTTTTGGTTCGGATGCTGATGTAAGTCCAGTGATTGGCGTTCAGGCTCCACGTTTGCCCTTGCGTGTGTTTTGGTTCGGATGCTGATGTAAGTCCAGCGATTGGCATTCAGGCTCCACGTTTGCCTTGGTCTTGTTTGTTTGTGTGCGTGTTAGCCGAGCTACGAATGCTCTGATTCTTCTTTCGTCCGAGAAGATACGTATGCATAGGATGCGATATCCTAGCGAGCATGTGTCGTTTCCCCAGTCTGAACTACTTCGACTCTGATGTCTATGCCTGATAGACTAAGTAGGCCCGGGATGCGGTATCCTGCCGAGTCAGTCTTGTCTGTTTTCTTGTGTCTCTTTCAGCCAGTGTGTGTGAGTGTGAGCAGTGTTATAGCAACCATTTTCCTTCCTATTGTGCGTGGATCCCGTCGAGTACGACGGATGCGTAGGGGTGCTAATACCTTCCCTTCGCATAACCGACTCCCGATCCCATTCTCTTTGGTCGCGAGACCATGCTTTTTCCAGGTTTACTCTGAGCGTTTCCTTTCCCTCTTTTGGGATAAATAACGCACGGTGGCGGCTCTGTTGTTCTTGTTCTCCCGCCGGTTTTTCGCGTAATGCGACACCATGGTGTGTGATTTTCCTGATGTGTTTCCTGAAGAAGTGAACAAATTACCGCCAGAGCGTGAAGTTGAGTTCTCGATTGATTTGGTACCTGGTACTAGGCCGATGTCGATGGCTCCGTACCGTATGTCTGCTATTGAGTTAACTGAACTACGGCAACTCTGATTCTCATGTTCAGATGAGATACGTAGGCACGAGATGCGATGTCTTGTCGAGTTTGACTAACAACTAACACTAATTCTCTTCTCTCGCCCTCGTTGCGATTGAGACCTCCCCTTTCTCTTGCCCTAGTTGCAATCGAGACCCTTGCTTCCTGTGCAAGTTAGTGTAGGTGTGGCTTGCTTCCTGTGCGAGTCATGTTTAGGATAGGCTTGCTTCCTGTGCAAGTTAGCTAGAAACCTTAACTTAGGGACGACTTTGCATGACAACATCTAGGCTCGAGTCGTAGTCTCCCTAGTGTTGTGTCTCCCTCTATTATCTGGTTAGGCTAGTCCTTTTTCCCTGCGTAGGGGAACTACGTCGCCCTGATCCTCATACCAGATGAGGTACGTAGGCAGGAGATGAGCTGATCTCTTCGGGCGCCCTTTTTCTTTTTCCACCTTTTGTCTTCAACCCCTCTGTGTGTGTTGTTGTGTGCTTGGAAGCTGATGTAAGTCCATCGAGTGGCATTCGGGTTCCAGTGTGTTTTGGTTCGGATGCTGATGTAAGTCCAGTGATTGGCGTTCAGGCTCCACGTTTGCCCTTGCGTGTGTTTTGGTTCGGATGCTGATGTAAGTCCAGTGATTGGCGTTCAGGCTCCACGTTTGCCCTTGCGTGTGTTTTGGTTCGGATGCTGATGTAAGTCCAGCGATTGGCATTCAGGCTCCACGTTTGCCTTGGTCTTGTTTGTTTGTGTGCGTGTTAGCCGAGCTACGAATGCTCTGATTCTTCTTTCGTCCGAGAAGATACGTATGCATAGGATGCGATATCCTAGCGAGCATGTGTCGTTTCCCCAGTCTGAACTACTTCGACTCTGATGTCTATGCCTGATAGACTAAGTAGGCCCGGGATGCGGTATCCTGCCGAGTCAGTCTTGTCTGTTTTCTTGTGTCTCTTTCAGCCAGTGTGTGTGAGTGTGAGCAGTGTTATAGCAACCATTTTCCTTCCTATTGTGCGTGGATCCCGTCGAGTACGACGGATGCGTAGGGGTGCTAATACCTTCCCTTCGCATAACCGACTCCCGATCCCATTCTCTTTGGTCGCGAGACCATGCTTTTTCCAGGTTTACTCTGAGCGTTTCCTTTCCCTCTTTTGGGATAAATAACGCACGGTGGCGGCTCTGTTATTCTTGTTCTCCCGCCGGTTTTCCGCGTAATGCGACACCGTGGTGTGTGATTTTCCTGATGTGTTTCCTGAAGAAGTGAACAAATTACCGCCAGAGCGTGAAGTTGAGTTCTCGATTGATTTGGTACCTGGTACTAGGCCGATGTCGATGGCTCCGTACCGTATGTCTGCTATTGAGTTAACTGAATTTAAGAGTCAGTTGGAAGATCTGTTGGATAAGAAATTTATTCGTCCGAGTGTGTCACCGTGGGGTGCACCGGTGTGGTTGGTTAGAAGAAGTTAGTTTCCTGGTCATGTGATTTCAAGAGGTGGTGTTGTTGTTGATCCTTCTAAGATAGAAGCAGTATCTCAGTGGGAAGCTCCGAAGTCTGTTGCTGAGATTCGAAGTTTCCTTGGTTTGGCTGGTTATTATAGGAAGTTCATTGAAGGATTTTCTAAGTTGGCGTTACCGTTGACGATGTTGACTAGAAAGGGGCAAGCGTTTGTTTGGGACTCAAAATGTGAAGAAGGTTTCCAAGAGTTAAAGAGAAGGTTAACTACTGTTCCTATCCTGATATTACCGAGTCCGTCAGAACTATTTGAGGTTTTCTGTGATGCGTCATTGTTGGGCTTGGGTGGTGTGTTGATGCAGAATAAGCAGGTTATAGCTTATGCTCCGAGACAGTTGAGGTTTCATGAGAGGAACTACCCGACACACGATTTAGAGTTGGTAGCTGTGGTATTTGTTCTGAAGTTATGGAGGCATTACTTGTACGGGTCAAGATTTGAGGTTTTCAGTGACCATAAAAGTTTAAAGTATTTGTTTGATCAGAAAGAACTGAATATGAGACAGAGGAGATGGTTAGAGTTTCTGAAGGATTATGACTTTGGTTTGAATTACCATCCGGGTAAAGCAAACGTAGTGGCTGATGCATTGAGTCGGAAATCATTGCATATGTCTATGTTAATGGTTAAGGAATTGGATTTAATTGAGCAGTTTAGAGACTTGAGTTTGGTGTGTGAGAGTACTCACAATAGTGTTAAATTGGGAATGTTGAAGTTAACGAGTGGTATTCTGGATGAGATTAGAGAGGGTCAGAAATCCGATGTGCTTTTGGTTGATAAGTTGACTCTAGTGAATCAAGGTCAAGGTGGTGAATTCAGAATTGATGAGAATGGTGTTTTGAAATTTGGTAATCGAGTGTGTATTCCGGATGTTATCGAATTTAAGAAGAGTATTCTTGAGGAAGGACATCGTAGTGGCCTGAGTATTCATCCTGGAGCTACAAAGATGTATCATGATTTGAAAAAGTTATTTTGGTGGCCGGGAATGAAAAGAGAAATTGCGAGTTTTGTTTATTCTTGTTTGACTTGTCAGAAGTCGAAGATTGAGCATCAGAAGCCGTCTGGGCTAATGCAACCGTTGGCTATTCCAGAATGGAAGTGGGATAATATCAGTATGGATTTTGTTTCTGGTTTACCGAGGACAATTAAGAATTTTGAAGCTATTTGGGTGATTGTCGACAGATTGACAAAATCGGCTCATTTCATTCCAATCAGAATGGTTATCCGTTAGAGAGATTAGCCGAGTTGTATATTGAGAAGATTGTAAGTTTGCATGGTATTCCGTCGAGTATTGTTTCGGACAGAGATCCTAGATTTACATCGAAGTTCTGGGAAGGTTTGCAGAGGGCTTTGGGAACTAAGCTGAGATTGAGTTCTGCATATCATCCGCAGACTGATGGTCAGACTGAGAGGACGATTCAGTCACTGGAGGATCTTTTGAGGGCTTGTGTTTTGGAAAAGGGAGGTGCTTGGGATTGTTACTTACCTTTGATTGAGTTTACCTACAACAATAGTTTTCATTCGAGCATTGGTATGGCACCGTTTGAAGCTTTGTATGGTAGGAGATGTCGGACGCCTTTATGTTGGTATGAGTCCGGTGAGAGTGCTGTGGTTGGACCGGAGATTGTTCAACAGACTACGGAAAAGATTAAGATGATTCAGGAGAAGATGAGGATTGCTCAGAGTCGTCAGAAGAGTTATCACGACAAGAGAAGGAAGTCACTTGAGTTTCAAGAGGGAGATCATGTGTTTCTTCGTGTTACTCCGATAACTGGGGTTGGTCGAGCTCTGAAGTCGAAGAAGTTGACACCTCGATTTATTGGTCCTTATCAGATTTTGGAGAGGACAGGGGAGGTAGCCTATCGTATCGCTTTACCGCCGTCACTTGCGAATTTGCATGAGGTGTTTCATGTGTCTCAGTTGAGGAGGTACATTCCTGATCCGTCGCATGTGGTCCAAGTAGATGATGTACAGGTGAGAGATAACCTGACTGTTGAAACATCACCTATGAGGATCGAGGATCGAGAGTTGAAGCAGTTGCGGGGTAAAGAGATTGCTTTGGTAAAGGTAGCTTGGGGAGGACCAGCAGGTGGCAATGTGACTTGGGAACTTGAGAGTCAGATGAAGGAGTCTTATCCTGAGTTATTCGCTTGAGGTATGTTTTCGAGGACGAAAACTCTTTTAGTGGGGGAGAGTTGTAACACCCCGATAAAAATAAGATAATTATTTAATTTAAGTTAATATTATATTTATTAATTTAATTAAATAATTGGAATTATTGGATTATTATTATTATTGGAATAATAATTATTGGAAAATATATATATAAGTTGGAAATAAGAAAAAGAGTCCATTTGGTAAAGAAAGGGTTTCACGTGAAAAGCAGAGAAGTGGCTGAAAAGAGGAAAAGGGCAAAGAGACAGAGCAAGAGGAAGAAGGTTGGAGAAGAGAAAAGCTTGAAGCTTAAAGATTTGCCGGATTAACTCAGGTAAGGGGGGTTTATCGTCGTTTAATGGGTATTATGGGTTAACATGTAATGGGTAGTGATAAACCGTTGAATTGACCCTAATTGGGATGTTGAATGCTGAAAAATTGTGTTGGATAAGTTGTGTTAAAGCTGTATTTGAATATGTATTTGTGTGAGTTGTGATTTCCCAAACGTATAGCTTTTTACGGAATCGGAATCGGAGGTCCGGAAGTCATCCAACGGCGGAAAATGCGGAGAATTCCGCATTCTGCTTCGTGTTAGCGCAGGAACAGCTTTCTGTCTTGCGTTAACCGGTTAACCCAGGGTGTTAACCGGTTGACACTGTTAGGAATTGTGAGGTATTGTTGTTTTGCTTGCGTTAACCGGTTAACCCAGGGCGTTAACCGGTTAACACTGTTGTGAGTTGTGAAAATATTGCTGTTCTGTCTGCGTTAACCGGTTAACCCAGGGCGTTAACCGGTTAACACTTTTGAGTTTTGCCAGAAAGCGTGTTCTGTGTTGCGTTAACCGGTTAACCCAGGGCGTTAACCGGTTAACACTGTTGGAAATTGGAAAAATTAATATTTGAATAATGTGTGCATAATTGGTGTTTGGCCTATATTGGCGTATGATGTAATAGGGATTAATTCCCGCTGTTTTGAGCAGTATAGGTATTAGTGGAGTGTGCTAATACTGTGATTAATTATTTGACATGATATGATGTTTTGATACATGTGTTGATGAATGTATGATGGTATGCATAATGCTGTGAATGTATATGTTATGTATGCAATTATGAATGGACTGTTTATGGCTTAGAGTGTGAGCATATGTCCATTGTGGATTATTGTTGATGATTTTGCATTGCTAGGTGATTTAGCATGCATATTGTGGCCTTTATGGTGGTAGCTAATTCCCATAGTGAAGAATTAGTGAGTTAGTCATTATGGACTGTTGTTGATGTTTGCATGCTAGGTGAATTAGCGTGCATAGCATGGCCCTTGGGGTGGTAGCTAATTCCCGTGGTGAGGAATTAGTGAGTGAGTCACTAGGTCTCAAATGAGTGGGACTAGTGGGCTTGGTAGCCGTATCTGGATTTGATCGGTGAGGTGAACTATATGTTCACGAATAGTCGGTACCGCATGCATGGAGTCTCATTGCATAATGTATGTATTGTGTATAATATGAATGGATGTGTTCCAATATTATACGTGTGTTTTGATGTTTATGTTGAGCATGATTATGATGTTTGAGTGGAGGTTGCCGTTACCGAATGTGTGATATGATTAGGGTGATTAATGTGTTATTTACTTAGCATTACATGATATTTTATAATGCTTATTATATCGATTGAGGAACTCACCCTTACAACTATGTTTTCAGGTAACGAGCAGTGATTGAGTAGAAGCTAGTCCTTGGAGTCTAGTGTAGTCTCCTTAGTGGGTCATGCTCTGATAGATGTAACATCGGGACGGGATGTTTTACCTTGTTGAATAATTTTACATGTAATGCGTTACATGTTTTGAATGATCGATTTGATCTCTATCCGCTGCGTATTGTGCAAATGCTTTATGTTTGGAATTAATAAAAGAGCATGACAGTTATTATGGTGAATGGTGTGAAATGATTGTGTGACACCCTTAATTGCATAATTACTCTGATTGATATATTGCTATTTTAATTAAATGTTTGGGGTATTTTAGAAGGGGGTTACACCCGGCACTACCCTTCCAGAGGGAAATCCAAAAGATCACCCGAGAGCAAAAGAGATCTGCCGGAGACTGGGATATCAGGGGACAACACCATCCTGCAGGGGGCAGGGGAGGAAGGCCGCCCGGAGGGATCGTCAGTCGTAACCGGAGAAAAGAGTTCATAGCACAGGCAGACACTGCCACAACAGCAACTCATGCTAGGGGTCAAAGATACCAAGAAGCAACCAGATCTCTGGTGGGGATAGATATGCATTGATAAAGTTCATCATGCCAACAACTCTGCTGGGGATCTATCTGAGGAAATGATGGAGTACTGGGATGTCAATCCACCAAATACCGAATCTTCAAAGAAAAGCACCCATGCTGGGGAAGGGAGAAGACTGCTCTGCTGGAGAGAAGAAAGTTGAAGTCTTTAACAAACACTCTGCTTGGGAACTGACCCACAAAAGTGTTCAAACAGCAACCTACTGGGGATGACCCACCATAGGGCTCAAAAAGCACTCTACTGGGGATGACCCACAATAGGGCTCAAACAGCACTCTACTGGGGATGTACCACAATAGGGGCTAATAGGGCTTGGAGGAAGAATGCTGCACTGCCGAGGAAATGAAGATGAACAACTTCGAACAACACTGCACTGAGCACCCTCGCTGAGGAGAAACCATGAAAGGTTCTACGGGAAAAAGATACAGTTATGCCAGAGATATGAACAAAAGTCTTACCCTGTTGGGAATCATACCACCCTTGGGAGAGCACTGCAGATCTCCTAAGGATCCTTCCATCATCGTGAATGTTCACTTTGTTTAAGAACAATTTTGTGAAAGATTTGTTTATTTTGAAAACAATGATATTTTATCAATTAATACATGCAAAACATTTGTTGAGTTGAAATAAATAAGAGTGCAAATAATTGGATAAAAGCTCAAATTGATTTGATGGAATGGTAGTCTGCGAATGGCAAGACTCCATAGATCTGTACAAGTTTGAAATTGGTGATATATATTGGAAAGGGCTACATTGAACATAATGACCATTTCTCCACCAATTCCGAATTTCGATGTATTCGAAGCTTCAGTCGACGACGAATCAAGAATTTTCTGGCGGATGACAGATGTAGAACACAGTCTTGTCAAGATGCAGTTACTTGCCAAATCCCTAATTTTTGCCTAGATTGCCCCAGTGTGAGGTACTCAATCTAGCGGGATGCAAATTCTTTTTTTCAATGTCTCTAAATTTTTCCTGATCGCCCTTTCGGGTTTTCAATCCACCGAGACGCTCCTTTTTGCCTAAGCCACCCTTTCGGGTGTTCAACTTAGCGAGCTATTCTGCTTTTTAGGCGAAGTATTTCTTGACTGCATCTGAATTCACAGGACGAGTGAAATCCTCCCCGTCCATTGTTGTAAGTGTCAAAGCACCGCCTGAAAAGGCTCTCTTGACAACATATGGACCTTCATAGTTTGGAGTCCACTTGCCACTGGAATCGGGCGCGAAAGACAAGACTTTCTTAAGCACGGGGTCACCTTCTCGGAACACACGAGGCTTGACCTTCTGATCGAATGCTTTCTTCATTCTCTGCTGATATAACTGACCATGACACATGGCAGTTAATCTCTTCTTTTCGATCAGATTCACTTGGTCGTAACGACTCTGAATCCATTCAGCATCAGTCAACTTGGGATTTGAGGGTGCTATTATTCTTTTGTTTCTTTCTTTCTTTTTCTCTTTCTTTTGATTTTGATTTTGATTTTGATTTTGATTTTGATTTTGATTTTTCACCCCCCTCTTTTTTTTTGATTACATTTGTAGTGCCCCAGTTGGACTATTTTGCTGATTCTTGAGATGCAGCTGAGTGATCTTCTTTTCTTGCTCAAGAAGTCGGGAAATCTCGTCAGGAATCCTTTCAACATCATCTTCCTCTGCTTCGAATACAGGGAATTCAAAATTGGGAGATGGCGTTGGATCATTATGTTCAATGGGTTTTAGAATCAACCTGCATAATGATTTTGATATGAAAAGCTTTTTGGAAATCAAACAAGGCAATCATTATGCAGATGAAAATATTGCTTTTATTCTTGTTTTTAGGGTTTTTCGTGATCACCAATTTCATGCAAAAAGCGAAAAGGGAAAACAAATGGAAAAACAAATGTTTTAACACGAATTTATTTGAATGAAAATATCATTGCACCAATGTTGCCAACAATGTCATCACTTCTCCTTTTGGCATGGGAGAAGGGTTTTTAAACAAAGTGATTATTACTCTGACTTATGAATGACTGTAGGAACATCCACAACGACCCAATTGTTGCAGATCCCACCAGGGATGACAAATTGTCAGAATCCTCTGTATCTTCTTCCAGAATAGCAG